>NC_050463.1:5225272-5353973 GCF_903995425.1 Onychomys torridus
TTTGGTGACTTGTCTGACTCTGTCAAGGATAAAGACCCAGAGAGGGCCAACAGCTGTCCTAGGGTCACACAGCATCCATCCTAGGACTCAGCTGCGATGCCTGCAGCAGGCCACTAACTGCCTTGAAGGCCCTACACCTGTGACAGACTACTGGGGGCCATGGCGCAGGCAGCGAGACATTAGCCTACTGCAGGCTCCACGGGCCCCACGGGAGCAGGGTGGGTGTCCAGCACCCAGAGTCCGGCACAGAAAGTCCTTCCAGAGCTCTGCGTCACAAGGGCCAGAGCCACCCTTGGCAGCGGTGGGGGGAGGCTGGGCCTGGCTCCTGCCTGTGGATGCCACCTCTTGCTGTCCCCGGCCTGTGGCTAGGACATTCCTGTCCTTTGGGGCCAAGCCTGGAATTGCACAGCAGCAACAGGCTCCAGCCAGAGGCCTGCCCTCACTCCCCGGCCTGGCTCTGTCTCTGCAGTGGCCACTGACCTGCAGCGAATGGCAAGGGGTACGGCGGGGCTGCTCCAGCCGTCTGAACAGGTGAGCCAGGTTGGAAGACCCTGGATAGGAAGGTCTGGGAGGTTCTAGTTCCTTCCATGGGGTGGGGATTCAAAGGACAAAGAGAAGGTGGGGCCCCTAGTACATTCTCCACCCTGGGCCTCAGTTTCTACATCTGAGAAATGAGCACAAATTTAACAGTCCTACTTAAATGTTAGCCCTCCCCGGCCCCCGAGGAGACAGGGGCTGTGCCCCACAACACCACATGGTAGATGCAGAGAAACTGAGGCAGAAGACCCCCACCCCACTTTCAGCAATGGTGGCACTACACCCTGTAGATCCAAATCAAAACACATCCCTGGTAGCCAATTGAGCACCCACTGAATCCCTTCCTTTCGTCCACTATTCTGACCTTGAAGGAAGTGTTTTTGCATCTGAAACAAGGTCTCATGTAGCCCAGGCTGGCCTGTACCTTATTCTGTAGCTGAGTCTGTCTGGCTTCAGCCTCCCAATTCTGGGTTGACAGGTATGTGCTCCGTCATGAGCTGTAGCGCCAGCCCCAGCAGGTAGGAGTGTATTTCCTAGGGGGCTCCAGGTTTGAGGGGAGGGGAGACACCATTTGTGCCTGCTATCACACAAGTGCAGGGAAGAGCTGGGAAGTCAAGCCCAGGCCACTGCAGAAGCGAGGTGACCACTGGGCTAACTGGGCCACACTGTGGGACACACACTCGGCTGGGCCTCCACCCTCCCGTGTTGGGACAGCTAGTGTCTCCAGGCATGCTCCGAGTTCCTGGGCCACTCAGTGGCAGCACATCTCCGTCATCCCAGCAGGTCCTCCTCAGCTACATAGTGAATTTTGGGGTCACATGAGACCAATATCAAAAATAACCAAGTGACCTCTGACCCATGGGCCCTTGGCAACAATTTGAGACATGCCAAAGTCCAGCGGACACTGATGGGGTCTCTGTCAATTTGCATTTCAGTTGTTTGAGACAGGGTGTCACAGTGTAGCCAGGCAGACCTTGACTTGTAACGGTCCTCCTTAAGATAAGTGATGGGACCTTCTTAGCGGGTCCCCAGACATTATCTTGTAGCTGAATGACACTAGGGTGTTTGGCTAAGGTAGGTGGGAAGTCCCAGGGAGCTGGGTGCACAGAAGGGATGAAGAGCATAGTCACCCTCAGGGACTTTTGTGAGGTGCTGACCATGCACTTCCTCATCAGACAACGGCTGGAGACAAGGACATGGGAAGCTTCAGCGTGACTGGTGGCAAAGATGCCTGCTCCTCTGGGGTGGTGGGCATCATGGACACTGCAAAAGCAATAGTCCAGGGTGGTCTGGGCGTCACCCAGTCGGCCCTTGTGGGCACAAAGGAGGCGGTGTCCGGAGGCGTCATGGGAGCAGTAGGTATGGCCAAAGGTCTTGCCCAGGGAGGCCTGGACACCACCAAGTCTGTGGTCACGGGCACCAAGGACACCGTGACCACAGGACTCACGGGGGCCATGAACGTGGCCAAGGGGACAGTGCAGACGGGCCTGGACACCAGCAAGAATGTGCTGATGGGCACCAAGGACACCGTGACCACAGGACTCACAGGGGCCATGAACGTGGCCAAGGGGACAGTGCAGACGGGCCTGGACACCAGCAAGAATGTGCTGATGGGCACCAAGGACACCGTGACCACAGGACTCACAGGGGCCATGAACGTGGCCAAGGGGACAGTGCAGACGGGCCTGGATACCAGCAAGAATGTGCTGATGGGCACCAAGGACACTGTGACCACAGGACTCACGGGGGCCATGAATGTGGCCAAGGGGACAGTGCAGACGGGCCTGGACACCAGCAAGAATGTGCTGATGGGCACCAAGGACACCGTGACCACAGGACTCACGGGGGCCATGAACGTGGCCAAAGTGGCAGCCCAGGGAGGCCTGGACACCACCAAGTCTGTGGTCATGGGCACCAAGGACACCGTGACCACAGGACTCACGGGGGCCATGAACGTGGCCAAGGGGACAGTGCAGACGGGCCTGGATACCAGCAAGAATGTGCTGATGGGCACCAAGGACACTGTGACCACAGGACTCACGGGGGCCATGAATGTGGCCAAGGGGACAGTGCAGACGGGCCTGGACACCAGCAAGAATGTGCTGATGGGCACCAAGGACACCATGACCACAGGACTCACGGGGGCCATGAACGTGGCCAAGGGGACAGTGCAGACAGGCCTGGATACCAGCAAGAATGTGCTGATGGGCACCAAGGACACCGTGACCACAGGACTCACAGGGGCCATGAACGTGGCCAAGGGGACAGTGCAGACGGGCCTGGATACCAGCAAGAATGTGCTGATGGGCACCAAGGACACTGTGACCACAGGACTCACGGGGGCCATGAACGTGGCCAAGGGGACAGTCCAGACGGGCCTGGACACCAGCAAGAATGTGCTGATGGGCACCAAGGACACCGTGACCACAGGACTCACAGGGGCCATGAACGTGGCCAAAGTGGCAGCCCAGGGAGGCCTGGACACCACCAAGTCTGTGGTCATGGGCACCAAGGACACCGTGACCACAGGACTCACGGGGGCCATGAACGTGGCCAAGGGGACAGTGCAGACGGGCCTGGACACCAGCAAGAATGTGCTGATGGGCACCAAAGACACCGTGACCACAGGACTCACGGGGGCCATGAACGTGGCCAAGGGGACAGTGCAAACGGGCCTGGACACCAGCAAGAATGTGCTGATGGGCACCAAGGACACCATGACCACAGGACTCACAGGGGCCATGAACGTGGCCAAAGTGGCAGCCCAGGGAGGCCTGGACACCACCAAGTCTGTGGTCATGGGCACCAAGGACACCGTGACCACAGGACTCACGGGGGCCATGAACGTGGCCAAGGGGACAGTGCAGACGGGCCTGGACACCAGCAAGAATGTGCTGATGGGCACCAAGGACACCGTGACCACAGGACTCACGGGGGCCATGAATGTGGCCAAGGGGACAGTGCAGACGGGCCTGGACACCACCAAGTCTGTGGTCATGGGCACCAAGGACACTGTGACCACAGGACTCATGGGGGCCATGAACGTGGCCAAGGGGACAGTGCAGACGGGCCTGGACACCAGCAAGAATGTGCTGATGGGCACCAAGGACACCATGACCACAGGACTCACAGGGGCCATGAATGTGGCAAAGGTGGCTGCCCAGGGAGGCCTGGATACCACTAAGTCTGTGGTCACTGGCACCAAGGACACCGTGACCACAGGACTCACAGGGGCCGTGAACGTGGCCAAGGGGACAGTGCAGACGGGCCTGGACACCAGCAAGAGCGTGCTCACAGGCACGAAGGATACCATCTGTGCTGGGATCACTGGGGCCATGAACATGGCTAAAGGTGTCATTCAGAAGGGCCTGGACACAACCAAGGACACACAGTCTGCCCTGCTGTCTCCAGAAGATAATGTGACCATCCATGCCACCCACACAGGTGTATACACAGTTCCAAGTTCACTCTCCAGCTCTCATGCCACCATGTTTTATGAGCCTGGCAGTTACAGAGCCACCGACCAAGGAGTCAAACATGCTACTCTGACTTCTGCCGAGTCCCTGTGCTCTGAGATCAGTAGCCTTGTGGAAACATGTGGCTTGGGGCTTGTCACAGAACCCACAGCTACCACCAAAGGTCCTCTGTCTGGTGTAGCTTCATCTGCCCACGCAGCTACCAGGTCTGAGGATGAGTGTGGTCAGCTGGCTGCTATAAGCTTTGCTGCACTTCATGATGAGTTGGAGGGACTAGGGGACATCTTCCAGCCCATGACAACTGAGGAACAAGGTAAGTGCCTGTCCCTCCCCATTCCAGGTCCCCAGCTCCAGTAAGGGATCTCAGACTGAGTCTCACTGCCTTCCTTCTAGCCCAGCTGGCAGCCTTGGAGTCAGGGCCCCGGGTGCTCTCTGCTGATGGGGGAAGCTACTTTGTCCGCCTGGGTGACCTGACACCCAGCTTCCGCCAGCGTGCTTTTGAACATGCCCTGAGCTACATACAGCACAACCAGTTCCAAGCCAGGGCTGCCGCGCCTCTCCCCACGGGAGTGACGCTGAAGGCCATGGGGTCCCGCACTGAGTAGGGCATCTCCAGTATACAGTAGATGCTCCATAGATGCTTTGCTATTATTGTTTTAGTGAGTTTCCAATTCATCTGGGCCGCCACCCTCCCACAGGAACTTCACGGATGCGGGATTAGGTCCCACGGCCCCTGTGGACCTCATGACATCATTGAGTCAAACCACCAGGGTCTCTTTTATGTATTTATATTGATTGACTAGGGCGGGATCTCCTATGGAGTTCAGGCTAGCCCAGAACTTAGAGTTCATGGACTAAAGGCCTGAGCCAACACGCCCGCAACACTCACTGTCTGAGGGACCTTGGGACAGCAAGACATCTCTTTCCATGCCTCAGTTTCCCTCTGTCGGAAGCCCTGCCCATGCCAGCCGTGACCCTGAATGCAAACCTCTCCCCCATGGATCGAGGTACCTACTGCTTCACTCCTGACATCCCCTGTATACAGTAAGCACTCCACAACTGCTCTCGCTGTTGTGTGGAGTAAATCCTGCTCGTACAGCGGCTGGGCACCCCTGGCCCGCCCAGCTGAGGACTCCCAAGCCCAGGGACTGTGGGCTGTCTGGGAACAGCCCAGGGTGTCAGCATTTGACCCGAGGTCACACTGAGGTCTGGACACCCTGAGGGCTCACCATGGCCTATGCACCCGCTTTGCTGTCCCCAGCAAATCAGCCAAGACACAGCTTCTGTGGAGAAACTGAGGCCTGCGTGGCAGGGCACGGGGCCAGACCTGGGTCTGCTCCTCGGCCGGCCTATAATCCGTTCATCCGACAAACACTGAGCGCCGACTGTGTCCTTGGTCCCGGAGGCCTGCAGGTGACCAATGGCTGCAGAAACCCAGGGGCTCGGTGGCCGCGGGGGGAGGGGACACGGCGGGGTGTGGGGGTGCGGGGAAGGCCTGTCCGCAGGGAGACCTGTCTGAACAAAGGCCCATGGTCATGAATGAGGCCTCTTTCACAGACGGGACAGGGAGGTCAAGCCGCCCTCCCCCACCGGCTCCGGCCGGTCTCGGCGCTGACCTGATGGCCGTGGGGAGTCAGGGAGGGGGCACCTTGCCTGCGGCCTCCGGAGCCAGCAGCAGCATCCCTTCCCTCAGCTGTGGGGCAGGCCCCGCCCCCTGGGCCTCAGTTTCCCCAGCCTCGGCCGTGCTGCGCTCCCGCCCTGCTCCGGGCTCAGAGATTCCAGTGCGGATTTTGGGGACGCCCGAGGCTGCCGACACCTTCCTTCCACACTGCCTGGCTGCGGCCCGGGGGTGCTAGGGGGTCCGGGGAGACCCTGAGAGGGACAGTGGGCCTCGGAGACCCTGGATCGGGAGGCTGGGCCTGGGCACCGTGAGGACCCGCTCCGGCCTCCGAGAGCCCCCGTGCGCCCCTCTCCTCCTGTGCTTGCTGTGTGACGCCAGGCAGCTCTCTGACCCTCTCTGGGCCCGTCTGGAGCCGGGCAACCAACTTGCCACGGGCCACCCGGGTCCCTGTCCCGGCAGTCCCCTGCCTCAGTTTCCCCCCCTATGTCAGGCACACTTCGAGCTCAAGCTTGGGGTGGTGAGAGGGTCATCGTTGCTCCACAGCACTCAGTGTCACTCCGGGTCCCGGCTGTGACCAGGGAATCCCCCCGGGGCTGCCCAAAGGGCAGTTGCGATTGGCTGAGGCCTCTCGTGACGTCAGACCCTCCCTGACGCCCCCTCCCCCAAGAGGCACGTGGGGGGCGACGGCCGCGGGGGAGGGGCTCGGGTCGGGCGGATTGGGGTGTCCCCCCCAGCCCGGGGTGGCAGCTGAGAGGCGCAGACGCGAGTGTGCGCGTCCCCCAGCCCCCCACCCCACCCCCGGGCTGCAGCTGCTCTGCCGACAGATGCGCCGCTCAGTCCGCCCAGCTGGTCCCGAAGCTCACGCGGCCCAGGTGGGGGAGGGCTGCGGCGGGCTCTGACCCTTCCTTGCCCCTGTCCTTTGACCCCTGGGGCGGGGGGTCCTCTCGGGGACCCTCCCTTAAACCCCAGGCCCCTCCTGGGGCTTCTTTCAGTGTGGGGTGACGCGGGGGGCGGGGGGCTCGAGAAGCCCTCAGCATCCCCGAGAAAGGCACAAAACACAACCAACAAATAACAAGACAGTCCCCGGGGTGTCCTGACGAAGACGGGCCTATATTAGGCACCTGCTGCATGCAGTTCCAGGATCTCTGAGTGCAGCTATTGTTACCCGCTGAGCGAGGAAATTGAGACCCGGGACCACGGGGTCCAGATTCTAACCCTGGCTATTGAGAGGAGTGTTCTTAGGGCTCCCTGTCTGTCCCGCATGTGGGCTGACCCCTGCTGTACCCCTTCTTCCCTGCAGACCTGAGCCACCCCTTTGCCCTGGGCTGGGCCACCCAAGTTTGTCTCCACCCAAGGATGGGGGTGGGGTCTGCCCTGCCCGCTGCTGTGTTCCCAGGGTCTGTAAAGTGTCCTGGTAAACAGTAGGTAAGTTATGAATGCTGTCAGGACCTGTCTCCTTGCATTGAGGGGGAAATGAGGCCCAGTTGGCCCTGGGGTGAGCCCCAAGCCACCGACTTCGCTCATCATTAAAGCAAGGCAACAGAGGGGACCTTCTTGCCAAAAGTGAGGAGGTTGTTATCCAGTGAGACAGCGGTTTCAGGAGCACTTACTGTGCAGGACAACAGGTACTCAGCATATCTGGATAACTCGGAGAAGCACTTTATTGAGAAGCTACGGCGTACAGCCCAGCCCAGCTGCTTTGCTCACTCAGCTAACCCCAGGAGCACTGATTGAGTGCCTTCGGTGTGCACTGTAACCAAGGTACTTTGTGGATTAGGATAACCTTGTGTGCACTTCTTGGACACCTACTGTGGCTTTTTGCACACTGGGGTGAATAAGCTCAGGAGCCCCTACTGTATATGTGGCACCACCCTGGGCGCTTTGCACATTTGTAGCTTGGTAGGATTCAAACCCAGGACAGAGGCCTTGGCTGGTCTGAGTCCTACCTTGGTACAGAGGGAGGATGTGTGTGAGGCTGAGCTGTGTGAGGCCGGAACTGCCGGGCATCTTCCAGTGAGCACTGCCCTGTCAGAGCCCGGGGACCTCCTCCCCTCCCTCCCACCCCCCATCTCCCTGTCCCACCCCACTCCACCCAGTGCCTCAGCAGAGCTCCC
Organism: Onychomys torridus; assembly: GCF_903995425.1. Taxonomy (NCBI): domain Eukaryota; kingdom Metazoa; phylum Chordata; class Mammalia; order Rodentia; family Cricetidae; genus Onychomys; species Onychomys torridus. The sequence goes on from NC_050463.1 coordinate 5,233,021, forward strand.
AGGAAGTCAACGGTGCTCACTGCATTTGTGATCTAACCAGCAGAGTCCCCAGAAAGGCCCAGTACCACCCCTCCAGGCTACCATTTGCATACGTAAACGAGGCCAGAGGCATCCTGGTCCCCGCAGCTGAAAGGGGACAGGGATATCCTGATAAAGCCACCCTCAAACTCTCCAGGACCCATCCTCGCTCTGGGAGGGACAATCACCCCTGATCCCTGTGGCTGCGTCCTGTCTCAGGGCCTTTGCACACACTGCGCAGAGGTCGAGTGGTTAGAGGTGAGCAAGCATGCCACCGTGAGTCTGCAGCTCACAAGATTGCAATCCAAATGCAGCTTTGCCTCCAGGAGGCTGATTGTCAAGAGGTCGTTGCTGAAGATGCCCAGCACACAGTAGGGGCTCAACTGAGATTCAGTTTCCTCTCACCTCTGTATTCCTCTGAGGCTGGGGAAGGAGTTCAACCACAGAAATACTACACTGTCAGGAAAAGGATGGGATGCTGGCATGGCCCTGACATGGATGGCCTGCCAGGGTCCCACTCCCAGGAGGTCCCTGGAGTCCTCAGAGCCACAAAGACAGCAGGAAGGGGTGGCAGCAGGTGGAGACGGTGGAGATGTGGGTACCGGCTGAGATCCGTGCTGGGGGTGGGGGGGAGCTGCTGCAAACAGGGCGCAGGTGTGAATGACCTCACCGTGTGGCACCTGCCACCAGGCCCCCGTGGGTCACACTGACATCAGCATGTGTCGGGCTCTGTGCTCAGGTTCACGCGCCTCTACAAACCCGTTATCCAGCCAACTTGAGTGTGTACCTACTGTGTGCTGGACACACACTGTCCTCACAGCTCAGGCACCACCTATTCCCGTGCACATTTATTGAGTGCCTTCTGGATGCAGCAGAGGACACAGAGTGAAGAACTTTGGCTTCAAGGTTCTGACATTCCAGGAAGACAAACGTGAAGAGCTGAGAGTTCTGTCCTGGGCTGTGTTGCAGAGCAGGGGCCAACACTACAGGAGGAAGAGGAAGGGGCGGGGCAGGGGGACTTTAGATGGGTGGTCCTGGCAGGTCACACTGAGGGAACAAGTAAGCAGAGACCAAGAAGAACTGAAAGTGGCTGAGACAGGCTTGTGCAAAGGCCCTGGGGCATGAGGACCCTGGGACTGACTCATAGGAGGCCTGTGTAGCTGGAGCAGAGGGAGGGAGGGGGAGGGGGTGGGGTGGGGCTGGGGGTGGGAGGCCGGGCAGGAGAGGGAGTCACTCAGCACCTTGGCTCAGGCCACTCTCTCACCCCTCCCGGTCCTCACCGGTTAGAACCGCATGGTGGGTCAGGATCCAGAACCTCTAGAAAGGTCTGACCCAGCACTATGGTCTTCTCACAGCCCTGGGCCAGCCTGGTCCAGGTCTAGAGGGTTTTAGCACACACTGGGACCAGGTGGAGTGCGAGGTCACACTGTGTGCAGTGGGGTGCCCCTCCGCCCTGGGCTGCTGAAGTCTGGAGTCACCCATGTGGCAGATCCTGGGCCTGTAGTAATTAGGGGAGAAGCTGGAGTCCTCAGCACCCTACAGTCACTCCCATAGCCAGGCGGATCACCAAGGCCCTCAGCCTGCGGCAGACTGAGGCCAGGAGGCCTGGGGCCCCTAGGCACTGGGTGGGCACAGGGTGGGCCCGAAAACACACGAGGCTCATTTGCATAAAACCTGCACAATTAGCATATTTATTCCAAGTGTCCACAGGCCTTAGGCAAATGGTTTCCACAGGAGGGGGAGGAGCCTACACACCGGGAGTTTGCAGGTAGGGAAACTGAGGCCCATGATAGGGAGAAATACGCAGGACATAAGAGAAAGGCTAGGTTGGAGACATTTGAGAATAAATGTTCAGAGAAACCCCGGGGAGGAGGTTATTCTAAGCAGAAGGCACCACCCAAGCAAGGCCTGGGGTTAGGGGAAGAGGCCCTGCAAAGCCTAGGGGCAGGGGACTGCTGGGGCAGGGGACATGCCTGTAAAGGTTCGAAGCCCAGGGTAGAAGTTCCTGAGAGAAGATTCCAGAGAATTGAAGGTTTTCTCTCCTCCTAGGTGCCCAGCAGGAGGAGGGGAAAGCCGAGCGGGGAGGTGCTCCTAGGGGAAACTAAGGCACTGTCCATTCCCTGTTTTGCAGCGGGATCCCTGGGGCAGAGGTGCGGAGCTGGGAGCCCAGGAGCCTGGAGAGGGAGGGCAGCTCCTCTGCGCTGTATTTATAGATTCCGTTTGATGTCCCCACCGTTCAGGGCTGACCTGGTTCTCTGCAGCTGCGGGAAGGAGGGGAGAAGGAAGGTTCTGGAAGCTGCTGCTCAGAGGAGAGGAGGAGGAGAGGAGACAGGGAGGGAGACCAGGTACACCCAGGGTGGGGGCACAGGGCCAGCCTCAGTTTACCCTTGCAGTATGATTTCAACATACTATGTTTGTTTGGTTGTTTGCTTGTTTGTTTGGTTGGTTTGTTTGTTTGGTTGGTTGGTTGGTTTTTGAGACAGGGTTTCTCTGTGCAGCCCTGGGTGTCCTGGATTTCACAATGTAGACCAGGCTGGCCTCGAACTCACCACCTGCCTCTGCCTCCCAATGCTGGGTTAAAGGCCTGTGCCACCACGGCTCCGCTAACACAGTGTTTTAATGATGTTTCTGTGTGTTGTGCCACATCAGGAGAGGTGTCTGGGGTCAGTTCTCTCCTCCCCACACAGGTCCGATGACTTGAACTCAGGTCTGGTGTTTGGTGGCAAGCTCCCTTACCCCAGAGCCCTGTCTCCAGCCCTGATACAGATTCTAATACAGGATTAGCCTGGGCTGGACTCTGCCTCTCCATGTAGCCAAAGCTGGCCTCCCCCGCTTAAAGTGCTGGGGTGAAAGGCACCACGGCACGGGAGGGAACCCAGGGCCTTGTACACATAGGCGAGTGTCCTGACCACTGCACCCCGCTCCTACCTTTGGCTTCACATTTCAGCCAGAGCTTAGGGCTGTGACATCAGCCTCTGACATCATCAGAAAAGAGATGTCACCACCAGGAAGCTTTCGGTTGATCCCAGCAGGTTCCTGTGCAGCCCCTGAAAGGCTGTGTGACCTTGGGTCAATTGCTCAACCTTTCTGGGCCCTGATTTCCTCTAGCTATGATGTTCCTATAAAAAGGGACTTCTATGTCCTTTGACCTCACTTGGCTCTAGCCGGGAATTTGGTGATTCTGGCCTTGGGTTCCCAGCACACGGGAGGTGGAGGCAGAGAAATGGTTCTGTCCCTGTGCCTCAGCTGCTGTAGCAGTTCAAAAAAAAAACAACTCAGCTTCAAAGAGAAGGATTTTATAGGGGACTCCTCGCCAGCCACTGTGGGCACACATTAACTAACATGACATTGGGTGACCAGAGAGGTCGAGTCTGTTTCTCAGGGCCACACAACCAGGCAGGCCTGAAGGCTAGGAGCTGAAGCCAGGTCCTGCTAGCGTGTGGAAGTGAAGCTGGGCTCTCTGTGGGGTCAAGTGGCCGGCGTCGGGCCTCTGAGGACCTGGCTGGCGCCAGGCTCCAGGGTTAAGCCCCTGTGGCAGCTGAACTTCCGTGGACTTGTAACTCCCAGATCTCTGGAAGCACAGCGCCAGGTGTTCCGGAACAGACTCTCGGGCTTGACAGGCCACCGCACATGAGGAGGGACAGCTGCCGGGCCGGGTGGCCCCGGGGAGGGGCCACTGCAGGCAAAATGTTGGCCAGAAAACCAGGCCACAAGCACCCTCAAACACCTGTCCCCAGACTCCTTATCCCTAGTCTCCCCTGGAAAGTCAGTTCTGGTGTCAACATTAGGGAGCATTTATGGAGCACCTAGTGTATGCCTGATGCCCAGCAGAGCCCACCCTTTCCTAATGCATGGGTGAGAGTGTGCATGTGCCTGTGCATGGGGACAGCAGAGGACAACCACCGGTGTCATCAGGAGTGAGTCTCTCCCTGGCTTGGGACTCGCTATGGAAGCGAGGCTGGCTGGGTAGTGAGCCGGACCTGTCTGTCTCTACGCCCCAGGACTGGGATTCCAGGCCCTGGAATGTGTTCTGGGACTGGGGCTCGGGTCCTCAAGCTTGCACAGCACTTTACAGCCACCTCCTCAGTTCCCCCATGGGTACTTCTGCTGGACACTGTGTTGAACCCCCGTTTGCATGTGGAGCTAAGGCCTAGAGAATAGCAAACAGCAAACCAGATCGGGAGCTGGGCTTCTGCCCAAGGGCCTTTGTACATCTGTTCTCTGCAGTCACTGACGCTTTGAGCGTCAAAGGTTAGGTAGAAAGATTTCTGGGGCCCACTACCTCCCCGACCTGCCTACCCGGGAGGTGTCCTCAGCCACCCCTTCTCCCCACATCTGCACTGGGGGCTCCATCGCGGTGCTCCTGACCTCCCAGGTCCCTGTATCCTCCATCCCCAGCACGAAGCACGGATCTCCCAAGTGGCCGGAAGAGGGTTGGGGGTGACCCAGGACCTGAGGATGAGGTTAAGGGGTCCCTGCAGAGCTTGGCTGGTCCATGCACCCCACCGCAGAAGCGATAGTGTAAGGGCGCCCCCGAGCTTTGACGGCTCATACCTTAACAGTCACCTGCTGAAGGGTGAGGTGGGAGGGGCCTCTGCAAGAGGCGGGGCCGAGGGGCGGGTCCATTAACGGGGCGTGGTCCGGGAGGGGCAAAGAGGGAGGGACTTCTCGGAGGCCAGGCTGGGGAAGCCGAGGGGTTCCGAGGAGGGGCTGCGGTGGGGGTGGAGCTCCTGAGAGACTGCTGGAGAGGGGGCCGCAGCGAGGGTGTGGGGCTGGGGCCTCGGCCGTCATAGTGGGCCACATCAGCCCGCTCCGTAAACACGTCCCATGTCTCAGGGTCTCCCCAGCCCGTGCCCCTCCCCACCGCGCGGGTCAGCTGTGGCCGTATTTATAGTGCATGCCACTTCCCTTCCGATCACCGATCACCGGGGACCCGCCACACCTGTCCCCGCGCGCGCGCGCGCGCCGGGGGCGGGGGAAGGGCGGCCGAGCTCCTCCCGCCCCTCCTCCCTCGCTCAACAGCCCCGGGACCTTTCCCAGGCCCCCTGAGGCCCCCTAGTGTCGCCAGTCCCCCCTCCTTCCGGACCTGACACATTGTCCCCAACCCGGGGTCCCGGCGTCTGGGCGGGGTGGGGGCTTCAGCCTGGTGTGGGGGCTGCCTGCTGCTGGCGGTCTCTGGGCAACGCTGGCTCGCAGCGAGCCAGGACACAGAGGCTGCGCTGTTCCCGGGGAGGGGACAGAAAGCTGGAGGTGACGGGGTGACAGCCTGGGAGGGGTATCTCATGCAGGGGTGCCAGAGCAGGGTCTGAGCGCCCCAAGTTGTCGATGGGTTGGTGATGAGGCCATGGGAATCCTCTCCCATGCCCAGCTGTCCCCATTGAGTGAGTGCCCAGCTCTGCCAGCTTCCTTTCCTCCAGGCCTGCCTTGTCTCAGCCTGGCTGCCGTGGACTCTACAACTCGACCCATTGAACGGATCTGAAAACGAAGGCCTAAGAATGATGACACACATCCATCATCCCAGCTTTTGGGGAGAGGAGCAGGAGTACTGAGTTGGAATCCAGCCTGGGCTGCATGCATACTGAGGGAATAAGAAGGCACATTTTGAGGACTCCGGCTGGACACTGACCTCTGCCGCTTTCTCACCGAGTTATCCAATAGTTCCTGAGCCTCAGTTTCCTCTGGTATAACAGGAGCCACAGCCCCCACAGGAAGGGCACTCAAGACAGTCAAGTTAGATGGGGTAGGGCTCTGAGTAGAGTGCTTGCACTCAGCACCCACAAAAGCCCTGGGTTCCATTCCCCAGCTCCACAGAACCCTGGAGACAAAGGCAGAAAGATCGGAGTTCAAGGCCACCCCTAGCTACAGAGTGAGTTGAGGCAGCCCTGGACTACATGACACTGTCTGAGAAAGCCACAGAGATACAGAGGACACTAGAGTGAAGACTCTGTGTCCGCTGTCCTGCTGGCCAGGGCCCGTGGATTCTCTACCTCAGGTTCCCCATCGTTAAAACGCATGCTAGAATTGCCCCTGTTTGGACAGGCCGTGGTGGTGACAGAGGATCAGTCTCTCCAGTTGCTCTCCTCCAGGCAGGGCAGCCTTCCCCCAGCCACCTGTTTCTTCCATTCTTGCCAAGAGGACCATGCTCACTGGGCACCCAAAGGCTCTGAGGACCCCGTGCCTCACGGCGCAGTAAGAACACAGTTTCATGACATCTGCTTGACTTCCTCCTTCCCAAGAGTGGCACAGTGGGCCCCTTACCTGTCCCATCTCTGTGTTCTCACTGCGTGGACCACCACAGAGCCCAGTGATGGGGTTTCAGGCCATCACTCTCAGGGTCAAACAGCAATAACCACTTAACCACACAACCAACCCCAAGAAAGTCTGTCATCTCTCCAGGCTCACACCGGAAGCAACAGTTCACACTGCAGGTTGGTCTCCAGCTGCTGTTCTTCCCGCCTTGGAACAGCATGCGGCGAACAGAAGGCTGAGCTGGGCTCAGCTCCTACACTGAGGCCAGGAATTGGGGGAGTCAGGATGGGCAGGGTCAAGGACACACAGCAAGTAGGAAGGAAAAGATGGTGTTGGGGTCATCTGCATCTGAGGTAAAAGACACAGGGAGGGGTAAAGAGAGCTGTGGATGGATGGACAGAAGGAAGATGGAAGGGTGGGGGGATGGGTGGGTGGGTGGAAGGGTAGGTTGATAGACGGGAGGGTGGGGGTCAATAGGGGGATGAGCGGATGGGTGGATGGATGGGTGAATAAGTGGGTGAATGGGTGGGTGTGTGGGTGTGTGGATGGTGAATGGATGGGTGGGTGAACGGATGGATGTGTGGGTGTGGATGGTGAATGGATGGGGGGTGAGTGGGTGGGTGTGTGGGTGTGTGGATGGTGAATGGATGGGTGGGCGAATGGATGGATGTGGATATTTTTGTGTGTTCTCATGGACAGGTGTTCCAGTGTGTTGCTTTCCAGTCTGTTTAGGGAGCATTTAGCCTGGTGCAGTGTCTCAGGAGGTTCCCTGAGGCTGGTACAAGCCCCACATGCTGTCTTCATGGTGGTGGTTTCTTACAGAGGCCATCTGGTCTTGAGCAGAGTTCCCACTAGCTTCTCTTTCAGAGAGTGCTCATCCTAAATCTGTTTCCCTGGTGACACCCTGCCTCAGGGACCTGGCTGAGTTCACAGGAGAAGCAAAGTCTCTCCCCTTGGCTGAAGCCTGCTGGTCGGGGCTCCTGGGACATGGTGGGGATCAGTGTGCACCAGCTTGTGGTGGGTGCTGCTACTGTGTGTGGTTACCCCGTCAGAGGCTACCCCAAGTGACTACTGCACTGGACTGAAGGGACTGAGGTAAGACCATTTGCCCTGGCATCAGGAAGTCATTCAAGTGGATTCCAGAAACAGGAGGTGGGGGAACCTTGTGGGTAGTTTTTTGTTTGCTTGTCTGCTCAACTTGACCATCTGGGAAGAGGAAACATCAAATGGAGTAAATGCCTCTTTCAGATTGGGCTGTGTGGCAATTTCTCATTTAGTGATTGACGGGGAGGCCCCAGTCCACTGTGGGTGGGGCCATCCCTGGGCTGCTGGTCCTGGGTTCTGTATGAATGCAGGCTGAGCAAGCCATGGAGAATAAGCCAGTCAGCAGCATCCTCCATGGCCTCTGCATCAGCTCCTGCCTCCAGGTTCCTGCCTTGCTTGAGTTCCTGTCCTGACTTCCCTCAGTGATGGTGGGAAGGTTGTGAGGCAAATAAACCCTTTCCTTCCCAGGCGGCTTTTGATCATTGTGTTCACCATATCAACAGAAAACCATTTAGGTCAGAAGTGTAGACAGCCAGTGTGGACACATGGCTCTTCTAATTTAGCTGTTACAAAATGAGTCATGGGAGTAGTCACTGCAGATGATTTGGGACTGATAAAAGACTTTTAAAGAAATAAGAGCCCTGAATACTGTGTGCACTCCTGAGATTCGGGCTTCTAAATATACTTTTATTAGATAATAATTAAGATCATTATCCTAATGACGGTTGTTATCAGCTTCTGATGGTTTGGGGCAAAACTCAAGCTGCTGCAGAGCCCAGCAGCTCTGATGGAAAAGTAGGCATCAGAGAGCGCGCAGCCCCAGGTCCCTAGCAGGAGGGGATGGTTCTGTGTTTGCGTACGTATGTATTCATGTAAGTGCTATCCAGACATCCTCACTGGGCATGCTCCTCAACACATAACCACTTTCATTTTTTATTTTTAGTTTTGTCTGCACCTGTGCTTGTATGTGTGTGTGCTTGCCTGCATGTATGTTTGCACACATGTGTACAGGTACACACTGAGGCCGGGAGACGGCTTTAGATCCCCTGGAACTGGAGTTACAGGCACCATGAACCACCTGTTGTGGGCGCTGGAACTGAACTCAGGTCCTCTACAGGAGCAGCAACTGCTCTTGACTGCTGAGCCATCTCTCCAGCCATTTCTTTGTAAAAAGAATTTAAGTTCAGGATGCAGGGGCCGGTGGATCTGTAACAGAATTCTTAGATGTTCTTATTAATAAAATCAAACCTGAGGCCAGTTATTGGGGTAAATGCTGGAAGATCAGGGAGAGAGAACAAGCCACAGCTTCCTCACCTCGCCAGTTCCTCAGCTTGGTCTTGTTTCCTCAAACTGCAAGCTTCTGAGTCTTCATCCAAATGGGACTCAGCTCAACGGGGCTGCTCAAAGCCTAAAAGCTTAACCAGCCAAATGCTTATAATTTCTGGTCTTCACACCTTATATATCTTTCTCTTTCTGCTGTCACTCCCTGGGATTAAAGGCATATGTCACCATGCCTGCCTGTTTCCAATGTGGCCTTGAACTCACAGAGATCCGCCTGGCTCTGCCTCCCAAGTGCTGGGATTAAAGGCATGCACCACCACCGCCCAGCTTCTGCTATGGCTTGCTCTAACCCATTTTCTAGCCACCATTTTTTGGCTCTGTATCTAGCGGCTGTCTGTTCTCTGACCCCAGATAATTTATTAGGGTGCACAATATTTTGGGGAACACAATTCCACCTCAGTGGATCTCTGTGTGTTTCTGGCCAGCCTGGTCTACACAGTAAGACCTCGTGAAAAAAAATGATTATTTTTATTATTCCATCTTATTTTGGGAGGCGGAGCGCTCATGAACTCAGAGTTCCGCAGATAGGCTGTACTGGCTGTGTGTAGTCAACTCCAAGTCCAGAGCTGCATAATCAGGATAAGTAAGAGGGCTGGGGGCGTGGTCATGGTGTAGCCCCGCCTAGAATCCCCAGTGAGGGGCTGGGGGCGTGGTTGGGGTGGAGCCCCGCCTAGAATCCCCAGTGAGGGGCTGGGGGTGTGGTCAGGGTGGAGCCCCACCTAGGATCCCCCAGTGAGGGGCTGGGGCACTGCTCAAGAGTTAAACATTGTGGTCATATTGGGTCCCCCTCATACATGTGATCTGTTAACAACAGAAAAGCTGTTCATTGCCTGTCTTATGATCCCAGGGATTTTACAGATGGGAAAACTGAGGCACACAGCAGTTCCATACCTGGTAGCATTTGAGTACCTGAGTCTAGCCACACTGAGTCTTGGCCTGTCCACGTGGACCTGTGGGCACACAAGAGCGAGTGTGTGTGTGTGTGTGTGTGTGTGTGTGTGTGTGTGTCTAGCCAGGCAGGTGGTCCTGACTTGCAAGGAGGCGTCTTTGGAGACCCGAGTCGCCACGGTAAATGGGGTGGTAAGGCCGCCTGGCAACCATCTCTGAGCCAGGTTTCCGCTCCTGCAGCCTGCTCCCCTCCCACACTCGTGTTGGCCCAGGGCCAGCTCCTGACCTCGGGCACAGAGTCCCCTGGGGATTGGGCAATCAATTAGTGCTGGTCCTGATGTCTGAGGAAAAGCTGCTGGGAAAAGTTGAGGGCAGCGCCTGGGGCTCAGTGCCTCCGCCTGCCTGCAAGGCCAGGCCGGTGCTGCCTGTCCTCTGCAGTGTCGGGGCTCAGAAGCCATGTGCATTTATTGAACGCCACCTGCATGCAGAACAGCAGCCTCCAGCCAGCCTTACCCAGCTCTGTCCTTCCAGGCTTCCAGTGACGGATGGAGGGGACAGAAGCATTCCAAGTCTCCTCTGTGAGTGACCAAGGCTGTGGCTTGATATCTGGGCAGCGATGGGATGAGGAGGAAGTGTAGGGGTGGGCTCCCTGGAGAAGGGACCAGACACGTGACTCAGTTGGTGGCCACGCATTCAGGAGGCCCTGGGTTCAATCTCAGAACCACACAAATGTGTGGTATGCCTTTTCCATGCAAATGCCTCTCAAGGCTGCAGTTGCGAGGGAGATGGCCAGTCATCTGTCACTAAGATAGACGTGGTCTGGTGTCACCAGGGTCCTCACAGGGCGCCAGAAGGATAAGAAGTAAAGACATTGGGAATGGCCTCCTTGCAGGCTCTGAAGAGGGAGGAGGGGGCCACAAGCCAAGAGATGCGGGCAGACGGATGGAGAGGGACAGCTGAGGTTCCCAAACTGCCTCCACCTTCCCTTTTTCTCCTGTCCCGAGTCTCTCCTCTACCCTCATCACCTGCCCCTGGAGACCCTCCTGTGACAGCCACAGTGCCCACCTGGGGTCCCAGGTGCAGATTCTAGGCTGCACCGTAAGATCTTTTGAAAACTGGCATCTTCACCACCTAGCTGACCTAAGCTGGGTCCCAGACCTGGCGGGGAGGCCTCCACACAGGCCTGCGTTGAGACAGGCAGGCTGCATTCAGATGTTAAAACCCAGGATACATTGTTTCTCTTGGATGTAGGGTGCATGGTCCCTGCACCCCGAAACAGCACTCCTCCGGCATCTACATTCCCAGTAGTGAAGAGGTGTTTGTTCCCTTGAGAGTCCCAGACCTGAAATTGCTTTGAGGCAGCTTCTCTGTGGCCACATCTAACACATATCACCTCCAAGACCACTAGTAGGCAGGGAAGGAACGGGGCTTCCCGAGGTAGCCACAGGGGGTCTAGGGAGGCCAAGGGGCAGCAGATGTGAGCAGTGACTGGGCTAAGCTCACCAGGGATTATATGTGGGAGCCTGGTCACAGACAGGATTCATGCGGTCAGGCTTTGGAAACCAAAGTCGGGTTGATGAATTCAGAGAAACACAGATCTCTGCCTGGGAGGTTGGAAGTGATTCTTCCACAGTGTTCTTCATCCTCAACCCTGGTCCTGGAAAAGGGTGGGATGTGAGGGCAGAGCAAGGAGGCTGGGGCTGGCCAAAGACCTTAACTTTAAAGACTGACTCACTCCAAGCCAGGCAGTGGTGGCGCATGCCTTTAATCCCAGCACTTGAGAGGCAGAGACAGGCAGATCTCTGTGAGTTTGAGGCCAGCCTGATCTACAGAGTGAGTTCCAGGACAGACAGGGCTACACAGAGAAATGCTATCTTGAAAAGCATTTCAACAAACAAACAAAACAAAAGGTCACAGGCAAATGCCTCCCCAGCAAGGACCAGACCCTTCTTTCTCTGCTCCAGCTACAGGGCGACCTGCATGATCCTCTCACACACCAGGCTCCATCTTGCTCCAGGACCTTCCCCTGTGGCCTGGGGCAGAGGCCGGAGTGGCTGGAGAGGGAACAGGAAAGCTGGCAGGAGATGGAGCCTTGCCAGGCTCTGGAGCAGGAGAGCGGAAGATTTTAGTCACCTTTTCAGAGCTGTCAGCTAATGGGGGCATGGGTCACTTTGGGGGAGCAGTGGGAATCTGAGATGGGCTGAGTCAACTGAGTGAGGGGTAGTGATGACGGCCTGGACATTGGGTGCTTTGAGGGACGGGAGATTGGTTAGAGAAAGACACATCTTACAGACCCATTCAAGTGACTTATCTGGCAGCTGTGGGTATCAAGGGCCAAATGTTTAGATGTTGGGCTTCAGGGGAGCCCCCTGATTGACAGAGGAGCAATGACAAGTGAGCAGGAATGATAAGAATCTTTGTTACGCCTCTACCAATAAGCAATCTTACTAAAATCCCTCTTTCATTTGTAATGGCAGCATACTATTCCACCAGCAGCTCAGAGCACAGTCCTCCATGCATCCCCCGTTCCTGGGCAGCCAGGCTGTCTATTGCCTCAGCTCCTCGCTTCACAGAGGGTCAAACAACCTCAAAAGCGGTGGGTTCTGGAGAGGAAGCAGGCTGGTGCTAGAAGGATCCCAGAGTCCCCACCTCCTGGGGTCTCTGCAAATCCCCTGGCACAGGAGTGTGGGGGAGGCCGAAGGGAGAGGAAGGGAAGGGAAGGAGTGTGTGCTCAATGTCTAAGTTTGGGGTGATACATTCCGTCTAACTCGAGGGACTCTTCTCTCAAGCAGGATTTAAGGCAGGGTGGAGGGCAAAGGCTGAGAGCTCGGACGAAGGACGCAGGCCCACCCTGGTGACAGCTGCAGGGGACTGAGCTGTCCGAGGTGGGACAGGAAGACAGAGTGATAAGGTGCTCCTGGGCCCAGGGGAGGGTGACCCAGGGGCTGCTGGGGAGGGCAGGAGAGCCTCTGGAGCCCTGAGCCTGCACCCCCAGCCTCATGCCCCCCTTCTCTCCCAGCTCCTCTCCCCACTGCCGGCGACACAGAATAGAACCGTGTTTTTATAACTTCTCTTCCCCCGGTGCTGACTCCATGTGCACAGAGTTCTATTTAAAAAACAGAGTGGAGAGTTGCTGAGGCTCACAGCCGCATCCTTGGTGAAATGGGGTGCGGGGACCAGGTGTCTTTCCCTTTAGGGAGGTCAGAGAGAGGCATTAGGGCTCAGAAATGGCAGGACCTGGGGCACATCATTCACATGTAGACTCTAGTAGCTCCCAAAGCCTGTTCCCTGGCACAGCGAAGCTGGGGTGGGGAGGGGTGGGGGTAGGGGGTGTAAGTGGCCCAAGCCATTGACTACACGGTCCAGTGAGGGTCCAGTGAGGTAGCCGCTAACATGGTCCTGGCTGCCTGAGCAGGCACAGGCGAGCACTCAGCCATGGGGTGAGTCTCAGGGGACTTCCAGGATCTGGTCACCAGGGTTAGGAACAGCTATGTACCAGATTGTCACCTCCCGAGGACATCTTTGCTCCCATTCCTGGTGAACAATTGGACACATGGGCAGAGCCAAGCCCTTCAGAACCTCAGGACCGAACTCTCCTCCAGATGGGGTGCGGTGGGACAGACCTGTAAACAGCAAACCCAAGAAGCTGAGCCAGGAGGACTGTGTACTCAAGACCAGCATGGACTATAAAGAACTCTTTCAGCCGGGCAGCGGTGTTGCACGCCCTTAATCCCAGCACTCGAGATCTCTGTGAGTTTGAGGCCAGCCTGGTCTACAGAGTGAGTTCTAGGACAGGCTTCAAAAGCTATACAGGAAAAACCCTGTCTTGAAAATCCAAAACAACAAAACAAAGCAAAACAAAAAGAACTCTCAGAAACCAAAACACCTCCTACAGAAAGACCTCCCTGATTCCACCTTGGTCAAGAACCTGGGGCTGGGGGCGTGGTTAGGGTGGAGCCCTGCCTAGAATCCCCCAGTGAGGGGGCTGAGGGCGTGGTCAGGGTGGAGCCCCGCCCAGAATCCCCAGTGAGGGGGCTGGGGCGTGGTCAGGGTGGAGCCCCGCCTAGAATCCCACAGTGAGGGGCTGGGGGCGTGGTCAGGGTGGAGCCCCGCCTAGACTCCCCAGTGAGGGGCTGGGGGCGTGGTCAGGGTGGAGCCCCGCCTAGAATCCCCCAGTGAGGGGCTGGGGTAGTGGTCAGGGTGGAGCCCCGCCCAGAATCCCACAGTGAGGGGCTGTGGCCTGGTCACTTGAACAAAGTCCTTGGAGCTGTAGTTTCGCCACCTCTCAGCACTGTTCCATTGGGTGTCATGGACACCCACCTTGTAGCTGTACTTTCTGGCTAGTCCTTTGTTGTTTCATACACAGCCCTGTCCAGCCAAGGCTGGCCTGGGACTCACTATGTAGCCCTGGATATCCTTAAACATCTGACCCTCTTGCCTCCGCCTCCCGAGTGCTGGGATGACAGGTGTGCGTTTCTGCACCTGGTTTATGTGGTGTAGGGGACCGCACCCAGCCCCAACTTCCAAAATATTCACTGACTGACCTTTGAAATGGTGACGGACATCTGAGAAATGTTACCTACTTTGAAGAGGGGGAAACTGAGGCCTGGTAAAGGAAGAATTCTGCATGACCTACACCCAATAGGTCAGACAAGATTTTCCCCACACCCCACACCCACACAGCTCCTTCCTCAATGCCAGACAAAATGAAAAGATGTTTATGACCATCTTGAGGGACTAGGGACAGGGAACAGCGTGCATGTGAAAGGTCCTGGGGCAGAGGGCACAGCCCACAGGACAGTCCGGGAACAGGACAAATCCTGGTAATAAGGGAGCATGGGGAGGTCCAAGTGGTCAAGGAAGCAAGGGACAGAGCGGGAGAGGGAGGTGGGCAGGGTTTGGTGGGCCGCAGCGAGGACTTGGTTTGACTGAGCAAGAAGGAGGTGAGCCCGAGGTATGCGCCCAAGATGCAGGCTTGCTCAGGGCAGATCTAGCCTGCCTGGTCTCTGTCTGATGCTATGCAGCTCAGGGGAGGTGAACATCGTCTCTGGACTCACTTTCCTTACCTGCTGGAGGGACGCCATCACAGCAAGACTCCCCTCCGGCTGCCCAGGCACCAATGCCAAGCATTAGCTAATGTTTGTTGCCCCAGATTCTGAGCAGTGTGGGGCCTCTGGGTGACCCCTTTATCAGTTTGCCCTGCTGTTTACACACCTCGATGAGGTGGGAAGATGAGGCCAGCAGAGCCCCGGTGATGTCACCCATAGGGACAACGTGCACACAGGTTCCTTTCTTTGTGCCTTCTGAGATCCAGGATCAGGACAGGACAGAGGCTTCATCAAGGTGGGGTCCTCACATGCAGCCCTCCTCGATTGCCAGGCCCTCAGTCTCCCCTGGGAAGCCACTGACACTCCAGGACCTGTGAGGACAGGGTGACCTGACCCGGGACTCAGGCTAGGAGAGGATGGGAGGACGCAGGCATGTCTCTAGAGTGAGGGATGTGATGGGTCCTGAGTTTGAATTAATTCCCACCTGCTGTATGGGCTCATTCTGGACAGAAACCCGATTTGACTGGTTAGTGAGCATTTAGTGGGCACCTACTGTGTGCCAAACCAACAGGGACATGGGAGAGTGGTCAGACCAGCTGTATCCCCAGTGTCTGATTCCAGAAACTGAGACAGGGGGATGAAGAGTTTGAAGCCATATGGGATACACAGGACGAATGGGGTAAAGCAGGTGAGGTGGTACTGTGACTCCCATCTCAGAACTAGAGAGAAGCAGGAGTTCAAGGTCATCTTCAGCTATATAGCAAGTGTGAGACTAGCCTGAGCTACAGAGATCCTATCAGTAAAGGAAGGAGGGTTGGGGATTTAGCTCAGTGGTAGAGCGCTAAGGCCCTGGATTTGATCCTCAGCTCAAAATAAATAAATAAATAAATGAATGAATGAATGAATAGATAAACGGACGAACGAAGGAAGGAAGGAAAGAAGGGAGGGAGGGAGGAGACACACACAGAGGTGACAATTTTGCCTATATCCTTAGAGGTTTGTTTTCTTTTATTTTTGAGATGAGATCTCATGTAGCCCAGGCTAGCTACTCCTTCACTATATATTGGAGACTTTAAACTCCTCATTTTTCTGCCTCCTCCTCCCCAGAGCCTGATGACAGGCGCTGGGGATGGAACCCAGCCAGGGCCTGGGCCTGCCCTGCCCACGCTACATCCACTGAGCCCATCTCCGCCCCATTTGAAAAGTCTCAGGAATCTCGGCCTTTGATCTTGCCCAGTCCAAGGTGGTGGGGAGTCAGCACCCTCAGCGACAGAGCCTGGACAGCACCGCAGGCATGCACACCCCACTTCTTGCTCACACCTGTCATTTCCCGGCCAGCCGTCTCCTCCCACACGCAGCCTGTGGGCTGGTGGTACGGCCAGCTCGGCAGACAGCCTCACCCGAGACCCTAGGGAGGGAACAGGAGCCGCGTGCAGTGTCCCGGGAACCCCCTGGCCAGGCTCACAGTGGGGGACCCCAGCAAGGCTCCCCTCCTGCTCCCCCGCCCCTCCCTTGTAGGGTCGTTCCCAGTGTCTGAGGACAGATGGATCCTGACGTGTGGGTGTCACTCGCTGAGCCAGACATGCTGAGTGAGGGAGCTCTGAGAACCAGGGACTACATCCCAATGCAGCATTCCAACGTGGAGGGGACCCTGGGGGCCCTGCCAACCTAGTCCCGTCCCGTCGCTCAGGCGCCAGGAAAGGCCCAGGGAAAGGGGTCCGCTCGATCGATCGGGGTCACACAGCCCGGAGGAGTGCAGGGCGGTCTGTCGAGGTGCTGGGGAGCTGGTGGCGGAGTCTGGAGCGACGCGGCCCCGAGACCCTCCTCCGCGTGCCGGCCCCGCCCACCCCGTGCCCAGAGCTCCGGGACGCGTGCAGAGTGCGCCTCCTGCTGGGAGGCGGGAATCTCCGCAGCCCTGACCCGGGACCGGGGCCCAGGAGGTGAGCAACCTTCCAAGCAGCCGAGATTTCACGGCCTGCAGCTCCCAGCTCCGGCGGAGCCCTCTTCCGAGCTAATCTTTTCATCTCTATGCTCCCCACCCCAAGCTGAGCCCGGATCCTTTCTGAATCCCCAACCTTTCACCTCTGCGCTCTGAAGCTCCGAACACTAACTTCATCCTTTCCTCAGCCCCGGCGCCCACCACCCTATTTCTGTCCCAGTGGCTCTGATTAATGCCTGGAAGGGGGACCCTGCCTGGAGTCTCCTTCGGTGCCTGGCTCATGTCGCTGAATATCGTGTGTTGTTGGACTTCCATCCATGGCGGAGCAGGTGTCTGAACGACGTCCCTCTTCCAGGCTGAGTAATATTCCTTTGTACATATGGAGCACATCTCATCTTTTTATCTCCCCACTGATGGAAGGTTGAGTCCATCCTATGGCTCCTGGGAATAATTCAACCAAAACTGCCTACACACACAACAGAATCTGTGAATATGTGTTTTCTACTTAAGTGTATCGAGGTGGGGAATGCCTGGGGGCCATGGAGATCTTCTGTTAGTTTTCGAAATTTCAAACTGTTTTCCAAAGGTTATCGTCATTTTATATCCCCTCCCCGCAGCGGTGCCCTCATCCTCACGGAAAATTTGTAAGTTGTTGTTATTATTATTATTATTATTATTATTATTATTATTATTACTAATCTGGGTATGGACCTGGGGCTTCCGGCATGCTAGGTAGACACTCCACCCCCGAGCCAATACCCTCCGCTCCTTCCTGGGTCATTCCAGGCAGGGGCTCCACCCTGACCACGCCCCCAGCCCCTCACTGGGGATTCTGGGCGGGGCTCCACCCTGACCACGCCCCCAGCCCCTCACTGGGGATTCTAGGCGGGGCTCCGCCCTGACCACGCCCCCAGCCCCTCACTGGGAGATTCCAGGCAGGGGCTCCACCCTGACCACGCCCCCAGCCCCTCACTGGGGATTCCAGGCAGGGGCTCCGCCCTGACCACGCCCCCAGCCCCTCATTCGCTCCACCTGAGCCACACCCCCCAGCCCACACAGCTGGGCTTGAGCCCCGCTTTGTCAGACCCATGCTGTCTGTGGGTTTCCCAGACCCGCTAAATCAAAATTCTCCGGCAACTAGGTGCCAAAAACCTGCTTCAGCGTCCGCCCTCCCCCGACCAGCTATCCTGGCTCGTGCTTGGAGGTCTGGGGTATGAAAATAGATCTGTGGTCTCTACTGGGGATACTGAGCCACGTCTGGGGTTGTGTGGCTGTCATACAGGGGGAGCTCCCGGCAGGGAGTCAGTGGAGGCCGCGGACGATGCTTAGAGCCCTGCAGAGCCCGGATGGCTACTGAACGCAAGTTCCTGGCCCCACACATCGGATAGCACGGACAATCTGAAATCGGGAGGCGGGGCACTTGGGCCTGTGCTGCTCCAGGCAAGTCGCTTGCCCTCTCTGGAGCTCAGTTTCTATCTCTCATAATCTAAAGACTGGACTTATTTTTGTGTCTTAAAGCCCGTGCCAGGGGAGGTCAGGATGCAGTCAGCAAACATCTGCGGGGCTTCCTGGAGAGGGCGATGGCGCTGAGGCCTCCCAGGTGCGCCCGGGCCATCCAGGCACAGGAAGTGCAGACCGGGAGTGGGGGTTTGGGGGCAGGGTGGGGGTGTCGGGGGTGAGCCGGGAGGTGGTGGGGGTGTGGGAGCCACTCCCAGGTTGAGTTCCCAGGACTCACAGCTGCGTCCTCCTGGGAAACAGCTGGCCCCGCCCCGCCCCCAGGAGAGAGGCCGTCGGAGTGTCCCCTTTACCCTCACCCCAGCGACACCCACCGAAGGGGGCTCTTCACAAGGCTCATGAGCCCCAAAGATCGTCCCAAGACAAATGTCGGGGTGCATTTGTCATGGGGGTCTCAGGTGGCAGCCTAACTACTCAGTGGGTAAACTGAGGCCGGCCCGGAGGGGTCCATGTGCCTCTTGGTGCTTCGCGGGGGCGTGTTTCTTTGCTTTGTCCTCTCGGATCTCGGACGGGGTGCACATGTACCCAATTTTCTGTGCCCGAGTCTCCTTCTTCCTCTCCACTCCCCCCACAGTTCCCGCCGCGGAACCCCCTGCGCCGCCCTCGCCTGGGCGTCGGGCGTCCGGCGCGGCTCTATTCCGGAGGAATCCCCCGGCCGCAGGCCACGCCCCCGCCACACCCTCCCTCCGCGGCGGAGGCCTGCTGCTATTGGTCCCTTCGTACACCGCCCGTGCGCTGCCATTTGCTGAGCCAGTGAGCGTCTGCGGGGGCGTGGCCTGCCCGGTGTTGGGGCGTGGCTATGTGGGGGCGTGGCCTTTATCCAGCCTCCGCTCAGATCCACCCGCCAGCGCCTCCAGCCCCACAGAGGCGCCTGCACAGAAGTGACGGACAGACGGATCCTGAGGAGCAGGTGAGCGATCAGGGTCCCACACCCGCCCATCCTGGGTCCTTCCCGTCCCCTCCTATCCCCACACCGCCCTATGTGCATCCCGGCCTCAGTTTCCCTCTATACCTGTGCCTGGCTGCGTGAGCAGACTGCTGTGGGCTACGGTAATGGTGCTAGCATCCACCCTCAAGAGGGACTTGATGGACCTGGTCCTGTACAGCTATGCAGCCTGATTCCAAAATAGTCTGGATATTTCCGGCGGTGGCTGGCCGGACCCCACTTTGGCTCTGGCTGGTACAGGGACCCCACCTGAGCCCTGTCATCCAGACTGGGAACTTCCTGTCGCCCTGAGGGCTTGGACTCGGTTTTATCAGCTGGGAACTGGGACAGTCCCCCCCACATAATTGGCAGGTGACCTGACCCAGGTCTGTGGTCTCCTGGCTCTTGCAGTGGTGGCCTGGAGGGTAAACTGAGGCCCAGAAAGTAGCCTGTGGTTGGCCAAGGAGGTGGAGACAGAGGGAACCAGAATGTGGCTTCTTACCTTTGTGAGCAGCCAGTCTGGAGAGGGACAGGGTGAGGGTCGAGCTGTACACAGGCTCCTGGGTCACTCCCCCAGCTCCAGGCTGTGGAGCCTGTGGAAACCTCCCTTGGGGTCAGGACATGGCTCACACAAGCCTGACTCCCTTCAACAAGTAACTTAATTATAAGCCTCAGTTTTCCCGTCTGTGACTTGGGATGGCTGTTTCAGGACTCCCTGGGGCTAGAGGCTTCTGGGAGGATTAAAAGCAAAGACAAAACACCAGAGGCAGAACCGGGTGGGCTATACAGTGCGGCAATGTCTAAAACAAAGTGGAGGCTAGGGTGAAGCCTGGTGGGTAGAGTGCTCGCCTATCGGTCAGGAGGCCCTGGGTTACAGCCCTATTGCCACATAAACCAGGGGTCGGGGTGTGTGGCTTTCATCCCAGTGCTTGAAACACAGGCAGGTGGATGTCTGTGAGTTTGAGGCCAGGTCTGCATAGTGAGTTCCAGGCCAGTCATGACTATACAGTGAGATCCCGTGTCAAACAATAAGCAAAGAAGAAAGAAAGAAAAACAGGAATGTGGGCTTTGTGTGCCAAACTTCCTGTTTTTCTGTCCTGGGACTTCAGCGTGGCTGCCCCTTACCCACGTGGAATGTCCAGCCTCAGGACCTTTGCACATGCCCTCTACAGCCATGCCTGAGCAACACAGGCGCCAACTTTGAAACATAACAAGTTCATGATCTGGGACGCACCTAGGTCGTGGGTGGCTGGGAGGGACGGGGCGGGGCCGTGGGGACTATAATGTGTCAGAACAAAGAGAGCTGGCACTGAACACCTGCGCTGGGCCAGGGCTGGGAGTCCTGGGATGCATGACTGGTGGGTCCTGAGGGTACCGGGACATGAGACACTTGTTCCTCAGTTTACCCTCTGACCCCTGGGTAAGCTAGGACCCAGCCCACAAAAGTCTGTTTACTGACTCAGTGTGAGGGGACTCAGTATAGCTCGAGGCCAAATCGTTGTGGCCCCAGGGGGACATGCCACCTGTGTGTGCACCCAGGGCTTACGGAGACTTAAGGAGGGTGAGCGTTGATCCAGGCACCCAGCATCCCAGCATCGCCCCACTGCATGGTCACTCCGAGTCCCTGAGCCTCTGTTTCCCCATCTGGAAAGTGGCTGAGGCCATCAAGGACCCTCCAGAGGGTGCTCTGTGGGCTGGAGGCATCTGCAACCCTGACCAAAGGCTGATCAAAGGTACCATGAAGGGCTGACGGGGCACACAGCTTCTGGAAGATTCCCAGACTGGATCAGTAGGCTCCTCCAGTTTTGGAGTGAGTCTGGGGGAGGGAGGGGGCTGCAGCCAGATGAGCTCCTTGTTAGGGGCTGGATTCGTATCCCAGTTCTGATTTAGTGTTGCTCTGTGAATATCTGTCAGCTTCCAGGCCACAGCCTCAGTTTCTCCTTTTGCCATAACCATGAGAGGTTACTTAGTCATTTGATAAACAGTTCTGAACACTGAGGGGAAGTCAAGTGTGGTGCCTCATGGAACACAGCAGTGACCAAAGATGGCCCAGTGCCCATCCTTTCCTGCCTCACACTTGAAAGAGATGGACTCTGTCCTGAGTTACAACTGTAACCATAAGATGAGAAAGGGACGGGAGAACTGGGTGTTCATGGAGAGGAGGGATCAGCCACACAGCAACCTGGGGTAAGAGTCTTGTAAGTAGGGGCTCAGCGTGTGCAAAGGCCCTGGGGTAGGATGGAGTCTGGTGTGCCATGTGCAGGAGGAGCAGAGGGAGAAGGGAGGTAGGATTCTCAGGACTTGAGCTCCAATAGTGTGGGAGGTGGGAGCCGTGGAGGGCTATGGGCAGAGAGAGGGAAGTGGTTCAGTGCCTACAGGGCCTCTGGCATTTCAGGGGTCCTGGCGAGGGTGAGAGGAAGCAGGATGGAAGCTGTCAAGAAGGGAGGGAGCTGGTACATCCTGGGGCTGAATGCACACACCCATGACCTTCACACTCCCCTTCTTGTTAAAACCTTGCGTGGATGCTGGGTGTGGTGGAACGTACCTAGGAAGCTGAGGCAGGAGGATCACCGTAAGTCCGAAGCTAGCCTGGGCTACAGAGTGAGACCCTGTCTCAAACTCCATCCCTAAAGAGGAAGCTGACTCAGAGATCCATGCCTCATGTCCCTATACCCTCAGGACCCACTAGTCATGCATCCCTGTGGCTCTGTGAGAGCCTCTTAAAAATATATTAATTTATTCCTTTTTGTGCACATGGAGCAGACAACTGGCCCTCCTTCCACCGAGTGAGTCCAGGGCTCGAACTCAGGTTGTCTGACTTGACAGCAAGCACCTTTAGTCTGCTGAGCCACATTTCCGGCCCCTCAACAACTCGCTTCTTCAGTACATGTCCATCTTGCCTCCCAGCCCTCCCCACCCATTCTTGGGGCAGCATCATTGTGGGGACCCTGGTTGAGAACCCCCAGTGTCTTAACCCCCAGGGGAACCTCCTCCTCCCTGATTTCCCAGAAGGCCAATGGTGGGCTTGGGTGGGTGGGTCCCAGTCCTGGTGTTAAGGGTGCTGTTTGCAGGCAAAGTCCCCAGCAGGCAACTGCACTGGGGCAGAGACGTTTGGGGCCCTGGGTGACAGGGGGCCTTGGCCCAGCCACCCTTGGGACAGTCAGCCAGGGAAGATGGCGGGCTTGGCGACATCAATTATGGATGTGCTGCGTGTGGGACATAAAGAATTCATGAGGCCGGGGGCTGCCCAGAGACAGGCGGCAGCTTCGGCCTCAGGAGAGCTACCGCTGGGTTTCGGGAATTTTGCCATCTGGTTGTTAAACTCAGATTAAAAGTCAAGGGGTGAGCGCTTCCAGCTAAGTAAATCGTGTTATATTTATTATTTATTACATTTATTTACTGTGTGTTGGAGGCCAAAGGATGACTTGTGGGAGTCGGTTCTGTTGGGTCTCAGGATCGAACTCAGGTTGTAGGACTGGGCAGCAAGCACCTTTATCCAGGGCCACATCAAGAGAGTGTAAATCATGTCGTAAATAAAGCAAGCTGTCAGGTGGGTCGCACAGGTCTGTCAGCCAAGCTGGCGAGGTGTAGGCAGGAAGATCAGGAGTTCAAGGTCAGCTTTATATATAGAGAGGGGGCAGCCTGTGCTACATGAGACTTTGTCTCAAAAAAAAAACAAAAACAAAACATAAGCCAGGTGGTGGTGGCGCACACCTTTATTCCCAGCACTTGGGAGAGGCAGAG
Source organism: Onychomys torridus (assembly GCF_903995425.1). Taxonomy (NCBI): domain Eukaryota; kingdom Metazoa; phylum Chordata; class Mammalia; order Rodentia; family Cricetidae; genus Onychomys; species Onychomys torridus. Next base: position 5,255,732 of record NC_050463.1, read on the forward strand.
GCAGGGGGATCTTTGTGAGTTCACGGCTAGCTTGGTTTACAGTTCCAGGACAGGCTCCAAAGCTACACCGAGCAGCCCTGTCTTGAAAACCAAAGTAAATAAGCAAATAAATAAATAAGTAATAAAATGTAAGTGCACTTTATGGCATGCAAATGCTGTTTCAATGAAGCTATTATTAAAATGCAAAGGTTAGGTAGGGTGTGATGGCGCACGCCTTTAATCCCAGTACTCGGGAGACAGAGGCAGGGGGATCTCTGTGAGTTCAAGGCCAGCCTGGGCTACATAGAGATACCCTGTCTCAAAACAAAAATAAAAAAGCAAATGTCAGGGCTGAGGGAGGGTGACTCTCAGGTAAAGTGTTTGCTGTCCAAGAGTGAGGACCTAAGTTCGAACCTCCGGAATCCCACACAAAAGCCAGGACTGAGGAGACACAACTGTAATCTCATGCTATGAATGTGGACAGGAGCGTCCCTGGGGCTCAGTGGCCAGGGCTGGGTGCAGGGCTGGGGTGACTGAGGAACACACGGGTGTCCATCTTGTCCTCCACATGCACAGCAGAGGTGGAAGTGGGGGTCGTTAGTCCCCAGCACCGAGAACGGTGGCCACCAGCACAGACACCCCATGGCCCGACTGTGGCCTGTGTCCGAGTCTGTCCTCTCTCTCCTGAGTCTGTTAGAAATGGTACAGGAGCCTCACAGCTTCACATGTCTTGTGTGGCTGTGGTGGCCTCAAGGATCCCACAAGGATCCTCAGACTTCTTTTTTTTTTTTTTTTTTTTGTTTTTTCGAGACAGGGTCTCTCTGTAGCTTTGGAGCCTGTCCTGGACTAGCTCTGTAGAGTTCAGGCTGGCCTTGAACTCACAGAGATCCACCTGCCTCTGCCTCCCGAGTGCTGGGATTACATTTGTGCGCCACCACCGCCCGGCAGGATCCTCAGACTTCTGCAGAAGCCTGGACTTCCTTACTGTGTGGCCAACTGTGGCCATGGTGGAGACGGAGCCTGGGGACTGACCACCAGGCTATAGTATCAGCTGTGCCAAGACATAAGGGCCCATCCACCTGCATCCACCCCTGGGTATGCAAATGAGTGCATGTGGAGTGTGACAGAAAGATTTCATTTACAAAATCAAGATGGATGCTCCAGCAAGCCAGGGGTTATGAGCAAGGGTGGGGGTCATGAGCAAGGGGAGGTGGGGGAGGGCGTCTCCTAGCATTTGCAATCACTTCAGAAAGCAATGAAGGCATTTTATTTGGGGCATGGGATGTCACTGTGTGTAGCCCAAAGTGTCCTGGAACTCCATCTGTAGCCCAGGCTGGCCTCCACCTCACAGACATTCTCCTGCTGGGGTGGGAAGGGCCTGGCTCGCTGTCTCTCCCACTGCCCGGCCTCAGGGTGGCTGGCCATCTTGGGAACCAGAGGGCATCCAAGAGGTTCTGAGGTTGGGGTGTGTGTGGTACCTGCAGGCGAATATCAGAAAGGGCAGCACAGGTCACATTTGTTTGTTGATTGAAATTTGATGTGACAGGAAATATTTTGTGAGGCCCAGAGGGCTCTGTGGTGCACATCGTGGTCCCAGGGGTCATCCTGGCATGGCTATCTGTGTTCAGCTGTCCCCAGACCTTTTCACCCTGTCCTCTGAGGCAGGGTTTCACTGAACCTGGGGCTCAGTGAGGGCCAGCGAGCCAGGGATGCCCAGTTTTGGGGGTTACAGTGTAGTCTTCCCTCCTGGTTTTGTTTGTTTGTTTTTTTCCGAGACAGGGTTTCTCTGTGTAACAGCCCTGGCTGTCCTGGATCTCACTCTGTAGACCAGGCTAGCCTCAAACTCATAGAGACCCACCTACCCCTGCCTTCTGAGTGCTGGGATTAAAGGTGTGCACACCACTGCTCGGCTTTCCCCACTGGCTTTTCTGCGGGGACTTGAACTCAGGTCTGCATGTTTTCAGCAAGACTTTACCCATTCGGCCACTAAGGACACTTGATGGGGTGTAGCACTGTCCCAAGGCCCCAAGACTACCAAGGTACCTGGGAAGTGACGGTGCTCAGTGCCCACTCGAAGGCTTCCTGGACTGTGCTTGGGTGGGCTGAGGGGATGGAATGGGGACAGGGGACAACAGTGAGGATCACACACACACACACACACACACACACGTGTGTCACCCCGGTGTGAACCTCCAGTCTCTGGGGCCGGCACGCCTTGGCACACTTCTCTCTCCAGAGTTCTTCACTTAGCATTCAGGAATTCGTCATTGCATACGCATTTACTGGGCACCAGCTGTATGCCTTAGTGGGGTGTGCCCTGCAGACCCCACCCTCCCAGCCTCTCCTCTCCCACCTCCTGCACCCACAGACTGGAACTGTGCCACCCCCAGCACCACACATGCCCATCATCCCAGCACTCAGGAAGTGGAGGCAGGGGGATTGGGAGTTCACAGCTACAGTGGGCTTCGGGTCATCTTGACTCAAAAAGCAAAACCGGAGGACAAGCAGGAAAAACCTGGGGGAAAAAGAAAAGCAGGAAGTGGGTCAAGGAGGCACTCCTGAGCCTGGACCTTTATGCTCAGAAAGGCCTCTTGGAAGCAACACAGCCGTCCGTGCAAAGGCCCTGTGGTTGGCCTTGTTGCATGGGCTGCGATTGATCACTGAGTTCAGAGCCAGCCACTGGGCCACACCTGTCCCCACCAAAGGGGAGAGAGAGTCCAGGATGCAATCCAGCCTTGTGTAAGTCAAAGTCCCCAGCAGGTAGCCTAAAGCTTAAGGGAATATTCGGAGCCGTTGGGGGTTGCTGGGAGCTGCAGTGATTGACAGGGTTCAAAGTACAAAACTCAAGTAGGGTTTGGCAGCACATGAAAAGTCTAAGGTGGGCCGGGTGGTGGTACATGCCTTTAACCTCTGCACTTGGGAGGTGGAGGCAGGTGGCTGGCTCTCTGTGAGTTTGAGGCTAGCCTGGGCTATGAGTAATGAGACCTTGTCTCAAACAAAACAAAAACTTAAAAATCCCACCAAGTCTAAGATGTGGCCCAGGGCCTGGGAGAGAATGTGGGGCTCTGATTTTGTACTTGGGGCTCTTGTTTCCACAGGAGCTGTGGTGGCCTGAATGGGCCCAAGGCCAGTGCAGCCCTGCCCCGGGGCCTTTGCACAAGCACCTCCCACTACTGTCCCTCCCTCTGACCTGTGCTCCTGTGCCCGGGTCTGGGACCCTGCTCTGGCCTTTCCTCCCTCTGACCTGTCCCCCTGTGCCCGGGTCTGGGACCCTGCTCTGTCCTTTTCCTCCCTCTGACCTGTGCCCCCTGTGCCCGGGTCTGGGACCTTGCTCTGGCCTTTCCTAGCTCAGGCCCAATCTTTGCTTTTCCCCCTGTTCATTGATTCCTGGTGTTTCCCTCCTCCCCCTGGTTCACGAGACCTCTCCAGGGTGACTTTAGGGTTCCAAACAAGCACAGTCGGTGCATGCCTGTCATCTCATGGTGGGGAGGCTGAGGCAGGAGGATTAGGAGTCAAAGGCCAGGATGGGTGACATGAGACCTAGCCTGGAAAAAGGAAAAGAAAAAAGTAAAAATACATGAAAAAAAAAGTGAATTAAGGGATGGAGGGGGTGACGTGGCCTGTGAATTCAACTCCAGACTCAAGATGGTCCCCAAATCATGTTATAACCAGAAGATGGCAGAACTGGGGTGCTGGGAGGCAATTGGAAGCAGAGGCAAGGTCTCTTTGGGTCACTCCTGTGCCCCTGGTGTTGAGTACACAGCTGGTGCTTCATAAATACCCGTTAGGCAGTTGGGCGACTGAATGAGTGTTGCCACTGAGTTCTGGAGGGTAGAGGGGCTGTTGGGCTCCGGAGCTGGGCTGGGTGCTATGGTACCGGATGGGCAGGGACCAAGGCCACAGCACCTCATCCCTGGGAAAGTCCCTGCCCTGAAGGCCCCACGTGGCTGCACACAGGCCCCTTAGGCAGGAAGGCCTGTCCCCTGGGGTGGCAGCCATCCTGGTCTATCAGGACAATGGGTTTCAGAACAGGAAGTGGAGGCCAGCAGCTGGCTGCCCCAGGTGGCGGCCCCTGCTAGTCTCCCGGAAGTCCGTCCATGCTCTCAGCTTCGCTCCTGAGCCACGGAGTCCAAATTTGGCTTTGTCCATGGGGAAAAGCAAGGCCCAGAGAGGGCCAGCACTCCCCTTGGCGACACCCAGCCCCCAAGCCAACGGGAACTCCAGACTTTGTTTCTCTGCCAGCCCCCCCGCGCCCCCCCCCCCCCCCCCCCCCCGGTGGAGAGGTCCCTCCAGTCCGGTCTGCACAAAAAACTTCTTTCTTCTCTGTTTTTCAGAGAGGGTCATGTAGGTCCAGCTCCCCGTGTAGCTGAGGCTGACCTTGAACTTCTGATCCTCCTGCCTCCACCTCTGAGTGCTAAGGTGTACGGTGTGTGGAGTATGTGGTGCCCTCAGACACCGGGGAGGAGGCTGGAGCACTCAGTTCTGGGGCCACTGGGGCCAACCGTCCTCTCCTGCGGCCTGGCCCCCGGGTACAGGGGACTTTGAGGGGACAGATTCCACCATTGTGCATTCATCCCGCCCGCGCCACGCAGGGCGGCTGTGCTCTCTGCAGAATGGCGTTGGCCGAAGTGACCAAATGGGTTCGCAGGGCGGGCGCTCTGTGTCAACAGCGGTGGCCGGGCCCTGGCTGGTGCACGGCGGCGGGGGTGGTGATCGCTGGGGGCAGGGAAGCCATGGAGCCAGCCTTGACCGCCAAGGCCAAGGAGAGGCTGGAGAGAGCGGGGGCTGCCTGGGGTCTGGGCTCACACAAAGGCAGGCTTTATAGGGGACTTGGGGATGAGCGGGCTGGGTGGGTGGTGCACGGCTGACCAGGGGCCAGGTCTCAGCGGCCTCTGGATGTCCCTTGGCTATTCTGGGTTCCCTCACTCCCAGAGGGGCCGGGCTCCCGGAGAACACAGCAGAGGAGGGTCAAGCCCCGACTTCCCTCTGTGGTGTGAGGGGGCAGGAGGTTGTAGCCATGTAGCTCTGAATGACTCAGGAGTACCGCACAGCAGAGTTGGGGGTTCTGGGCACTGGGAGGTGTGTAGGAGTTTGTTTAAAAAAGAAAAAAAAGAAGATGACAAGGAGCCGAGCCGTGGTGGCGCACGCCTTTAATCCCAGCACTCGGGAGGCAGAGGCAGGTGGATCTCTGTGAGTTCAAGGCCAGCCTGGTCTACAAAACGAGTTCCAGGAAAGGCGCAAAGCTACACAGAGAAACCCTGTCTAGAGAGAAAAAAAAAAAAGTAAAAGACAAGGGTTTGGGGATAGGGCTTTGAGGGATGTGTAGGAGTTTCTTAGGGAGGAGGCATGAGAACTCTCAGTGGTTTTGAGTACTGCTTGAACTGCTTGAACGAGGTAGTGAGACAGAAGTCGTGGCTGCTCCATGGGGGCCAGCCTGCTCGTCCTCTGGGCCACTTGCCGGTTCTCACATCAATGGCAACGATCAGCTCCCAGCTAGGAAACAGCGGTCTGGCTGGCAGGGAGTAGGGATGGTGCTGGGCCCCGCCAGATTTTACCATTCCACGTGCGTTCCTTTGACCTGACCGCGTCTGTCTGTGTGTCTGTCGTCCCCGCAGGGCCCATGGACACCTTCAGCACCAAGAGCCTGGCCCTGCAGGCCCAGAAGAAAGTCCTCAGCAAGATGGCCTCCAAGGCCATGGTGGCCGTGTTCGCGGACGACACCAGCAGCGAGATCCTGGACGAACTGTACCAGGCCACCAAGGAGTTCACCCGCAGCCGGAAGGAGGCGCAGAGGGTGGTGAAGAACCTGGTGAAGGTGGCGGTGAAGCTGGCCGTGCTGCTGCGGGCCGGCCAGCTGGACGGCGACGAGCTGGCGCAGCTGCGGCGGTTCCGGGGCCGGGCGCGCAGCCTGGCCATGACGGCCCTCAGCTTCCACCAGGTGGACTTCACCTTCGACCGGCGCGTGCTGGCCGCGGGGCTGCTGGAGTGCAGGGACCTGCTGCACCAGGCCACCGGGCCGCACCTCACCGCCAAGTCCCACGGCCGCATCAACCACGTCTTCGGCCACTTTGCCAACGGCGACTTCCTGGCCGCGCTGTACGGCCCCGCGGAGCCCTACCGGAGCCACCTGCGCCGCATCTGCGAGGGCCTTGGCAGGATGCTGGACGAGGGCGGCATCTGACCCGGCCGGGTGGCCGACCGGCCGGCGCGCGTCCCAACTGCTCCTCTTTTCTACTTCTGAGACGCTGTCGTGTAGCCCAGGCTGACCCCAAACTCTCTGTGTAGCCGAGGCTGACCTTGAACTGCTGCTGCTGCTCCTGCTAACACCTCCCGAGTGCTGCTGAGGTGACGACGGGTGTGCCCCAGCACCTCACTGTCGGGTGCTGTCCTTATTTCTGACAAGGTCGTGGAGGGTTGGCAGTGAAGAACTGTGTTCCCCGAGCCCTGCCCCCGGCCATTCCCTGCCTCTCAGGGCCTCCGAGGTGACTGGCTTTATTAGTGGAGTTCAAGCCCTGGCACCAGTCTAGCGTCGACGGCCCCAGCCTGCCACTTCCGTGCTGGGATCTGGAAGAGACCCCGCCTGGAGACTGCGCCCTGGCACCGAGGCGTCTGAGCGTGGTGGGGCGCTCGCCGCCAAGCCTGACGACTGGAGATTGACCCCCAAAACCCACACAGTGGAAGCAGAGAACCAGTTTTGGCAAGCTGGCCTCTGACCTCCACGTGGCCCGCCCACGTGACCACGCAGCAAGGAGCCACTGATCTCGTGGGAAAGCTGGAGTCCTCAGTGGGAGGGAGGAGCCTGGGGACCTCAGAGGCTGTCCCCCGGTTCAGCAGGGCAGAGCCACTGGAGGCACGTGTCTGTTAAATTATAATGCTGTATTTGGGAAACAAACCCATCTTTTCTCTTTGTATGGCGGCCAGGGCTTGTAACCAACGTTGACCGCGCATGCGGGAGCATGACGTCATACCTGGCTTAACCTTATGGTCACTATGAGAACTTTTATCCTTGGAAAAGTGGGGCGGCTTCAGCGACATTTGTACATAGTAAGGGATGGGGCGTGGTCAGGGTGGAGCCCCGCCCAGAATCCCCAGTGAGGGGGCTGGGGGCGTGGTCAGGGTGGAGCCCCGCCCAGAATCCCCAGTGAGGGGCTGGGGGCGTGGTCAGGGTGGAGCCCCGCCCAGAATCCCCAGTGAGGGGCTGGGGGCGTGGTCAGGGTGGAGCCCCGCCTAGAATCCCCAGTGAGGGGCTGGGGGCGTGGTCAGGGTGGAGCCCCGCCCAGAATCCCCAGTGAGGGGCTGGGGGCGTGGTCAGGGTGGAGCCCCGCCTGGAATCCCCAGTGAGGGCTGGGGGCGTGGTCAGGGTGGAGCCCCGCCTGGAATCCCCAGTGAGGGCTGGGGGCGTGGCCAGACTAGCATGCACACAGTAGGGAAGACCCCTGAAACCAGTGAAGGCTGACTCGGGTTGTGCAATGCAGGAAGGTTATCTGGGGTGTTGGGGAGGACACAGGGCATCCAGAGCTGCCTGTGTTTAGGGCAAAGTTTACAACCAGTAACCTGTGGGGCCTGGGGGAGTATTAGAGGCTTTATTAGTGTTTCAGAGTTTGCAGACAGCAGCCAACACTTACACAGAAGATTCTACCAATCTTTATCTTTGTTTTAAAAACTGTATCTAATCCTGTAGCCTGGAATTCATAATCCCCCTGCTTCAGCACCCCAGCCCGAGCCCCACACTGCCTGGCTGCAGTTATCGCTCCTGTCAAGTCCTTGAATCCCCCAGCTCCACAGGGGAACTTCACTCTTTAGGCCCTGAGCCAGATCTTAAAGCTGGGACACCAATATGCATGCTGCTGTCCCCAGATGAAACCCTCCCGCTGACCAAATAGACCAGTGAGGGGGTGAAAGAGTCTGGGGGCCGTGTTCACACGGCTGAGATGAGAAAGGGACACATCACTTCATTAGTGTGTGCCACTGGGCTTGTGTGTGCTGTACAGAGGCTCTGCCATCAAGCCAGCCTGATTCCCTTTTTAGGTTTAGATACTCAGTGTGTCTGGACTTCACAATCCTCCTGCCTCAGCTGCTTGAATGCTTAGGATCACAGGCCTATGCTTCCAGGCCTGGGATAGAGAAATATTTAACACTGTTGTGGGGCTGGTGACATGGGTCAGAGGGTAGAGAAGCTTGCTGCCAAGCCTGACGTCCAGAGTCTGTCTATGCTGGTGGCCACGTGGAGGGCGGAGAGCCAGGTCCCACAAGCAGTCCTGTGACCTGCACCTGTGCTCCACGGCTCTCCGGCACCCACAGACAGACTAAGAAATCCACACCAATGTCAGAGGCCCTGGTAGGACAGTTCCTCCCCTGCCCAGGACGGGGGTAGACCCCCCAGGTTCCACTGAGTTCCCTTGGCTCGTCACAGGCTGCAGGTTGCAGCTTCCAGTAAGAGGGTCTCGGTGTGGCTGTGGCCTTACTGGCCTCCTGTGTTTGAGGCATTAAGATCATTCTTAGCACAAAATTTCCCCCCAGAAATGATTAGATATTAAAGGGCCACTGTGTCCTAGCACCCAGTTCTATCCACTGTATCCCTGGAGACAGCTGGGGACCATCAAAGGCACGCAGGAAGAGCCAGGTAGCCAATGCTGTCACTGCATCCTGTGTCTTCTCTAACCTAGGGGCGTGAGGCTGGGACTATGCCACCTACACCCAGGTACTGGAGCCTCAGGCCCCTAAGAGGATGCTGACGGCTGTGTCCTTTCCCAAGGCACACACAGCATGAGATGTCCTCAGGTTCCACTTAAAGGACAGCTCCCCTTTACTGAGGCAGGGTCCCACTGTGCAGTCTTAGTTGTTCTGGAACTCACTATGTAGCCCAGGCTAGCCTTTACCAGAGGTCCCCTTCTTGATGCTTGGGACAGCAGGAAGGTGCTAGTCCTTGCTATGAGACACTATTCCCCAAACAGCTGCAGCACCCCAAGGTCTGTGTGAGGCACAGGCCTGTCTGGCAGGCCCAGCCCCTCACATCATGGTTGGCCAGAGGTCTGGGGGGGCCGCAGGGCCCTCTGAAAGCCTGGGACACTAGGGCTCACATAGGTTACTTTGGCTGTAGGTTGTTTTTAGTTTGGGTTTTAAAGATTTCTTTCTGTGAAGGTGGCTCAACAGAGCACCGGCTGCTCTTGCAGAGGACCCAGGTTCAACTCCCAGCACCCACAGGCGGCTCACAACCACTTGTGATTCCAGCTCCAGGGGATCTGATGCCTTCTTCTGGCCTCCACGGGCACACAAAAGGCACAGACTCACTGACAGACGCAAGTACAAAATAAGTCTGCAGACATCTAGCTTCCATCTGACTTCAAAAGCCCACCTGAAGCTGGAATCTGTGGGGACGGTGGCCTCACCCTGGGATCCTTGTGCCAGGGGCAGGATGGATTCAAGACAAAGTGGAGGCTCAGGAGAGAGAATGACTAGTCCTTCTGTGAGTATCAAGCCACTGGGCGCCTCGGGCCCCGCCATCCTGGCACCTGTGTGACAGCCAGTCTCGGGAGAAGCCACATGCCTGCTGCTGCCACTGTGGAAGGTGGTGGGAGTCCGAGGCCTGACCCCACAGAGCCCCAGCTGGGGTGGCTATTTCTTTCTTTATTTGTTCCGTCTCTTCCTTTTGAACGGAGGTGCCATGGGTGGGGTAAGAAACAGTCCCGGGGATGGGATGCTCATCTGTGGCTCCGAGGAGAGACCACGCCTGACTTCAGGAAAGCCAGGAGGCCCTAGGTCCCACCCACATGTCCCATGCCTTCCCTGGTGAGACGGGCGACAGGGCTCAGAGTTCGGCAGAGTGCCTCAGTGTGAGCTGTAAACAGGCAACACCAGCTCCCGGGGGAACCAGTGTCCCAGACAAGTAGCTGCGGCCATGAGCCGAGGACGTCACAGCCCAGGACAGGTCAGAGTCACAGCTCCGAGCGTGCTGCCTTGGCTACGATCACCAACTTGGAGAGCTCAGACTTGAAGGCCCCAGGCCTATGAGACACTGCAAGACAAAAGCAGAGTTGGGCCCTGACAGGGTGCCTCATGAGATGCTGAGAGCCGGGCAGTGCCAGCAGAGGGGTAGGGAAGGCAGGGAAGGTGTATGAAGGAAAAGCTGCAGAGCCAGGTATGCTGACAGGCTCGTTACTATGGCTACTCTGGATACTGAAAGAGGTTGAGAAGACCCAGACCAGCCTGGGAAACTCAGGGAGACTGGGAAATTACAAAGAGGGCTGTGGGGGTGGCCAGGGTGGAGCCCCGCCTAGAATCCCCAGTGAGGGGCTGGGGGCGTGGCCAGGGTGGAGCCCCGCCTAGAATCCCCAGTGAGGGGCTGGGGGCGTGGTCAGGGTGGAGCCCCGCCTAGAATCCCCAGGGAGGGGCTGGGGCGTGGTCAGGGTGGAGCCCCGCCCAGAATCCCCCAGTGAGGGGCTGGGGGCGTGGCCAGGGTGGAGCCCCGCCTAGAATCCCCCAGTGAGGGGCTAGAGGCGTGGTCAGGGTGGAGCCCCGCCCAGCATCCCCCAGTGAGGGGCTGGGGGCGTGGTCAGGGTGGAGCCCCGCCTAGAATCCCCAGTGAGGGCTGGGGGTGTGGTCAGGGTGGAGCCCCGCCTAGAATCCCCAGTGAGGGCTGGGGGTGTGGTCAGGGTGGAGCCCCGCCTAGAATCCCCAGTGAGGGGCTGGGGGCGTGGTCAGGGTGGAGCCCCGCCCAGCATCCCCCAGTGAGGGGCTGGGGGCGCGGTCAGGGTGGAGCCCCCCCAAACTTGAGGACTGAGGCCCCCTTCCCCACACTCGGCCAGTGTCTCCCTCACCAGGTTGTCACAGTCTAGCAAAGCTACTCTGGGGCCCTTGATCCCAGCTCTGAGCTCTGCATGGTCTCTCCACTTCACGCAGCGGCCTGCCAGGGCGTGCTGTCATAGCACAGGAAGTGACCAGGACAGGTGACTGTCTGGGTGCTGCCAGCTAAACAGACCGCAGCAACTGCAGCACAGGGTCCACCCTGCAAGCTTCTTCTCTTTAGCCCGGTGCCCGCTCTCAAGAAAGTCTCTGGTCTGCAGTGCACAGTCATGGGGCCCTTGGCTCTTGCCAGGTGCTGGCGCCTTCCACCTGTGGGGTTCCATTTTTACCTACCTGCTGTCTTGGTCACTTCAAATTCCTCATTTTTAAGGGGGACATCGCTCTCTCTCTCAAACGCAGCTTTGGACTAAAAGAGAACAGGGCACTTTGGTAGACACATATTGAGGAGTCCCTTCCAGTCCCCTAGGTCTGGTCTCCTGAGCACTGTGGCCTAAGCCCAGGCATGCTTGCTGGAGCGGGTGTGTGGTGTTCCTGAGTGGATCCCAGGCAGGGGTCAGCTCACAGGTGACAGACAGCTCCCGATAACACACTCGAGGAGGCTGCTACTCGGCTCTGGGGCTGGGAGGGTAGAACCCGTCACTAACTAGAGGAACAGGGGTGGGCCTCGGGCCGCAGCCTCTGCTGCCAACCTCCCCATTGTTCTGGCCTCCTGGAGTGAAGCAGGTCTATGCAGAGGGATGGGTTACTTGCCCCCACTGTGAGCCTTCTGCTGAGGTCCCCCACTCAGGTGGGAGCCCTGGGGATCAGCAGGGTGGCCGAGTCCCTTGCCATGAATGGTACCTGGGTCCCTAAGACTGGTACTCACATAGGCCATGGCGTACTCGATCTCAGCACCCCGCACCTCGGCCTTGAACTGTGTGAAGTAGAGGTAGGACTTCCCCTGGGGCCTGTAGGGAGACAGAGTCAGCGCTGAGCCTGGCGACGTGAGACTCCATGGTAGGGATTTCCGGTAAGGTAAAGCCAGAGACAGGAAGGAGCTGTGGGTGCCAGGGATGAAGGGGTGGGGGTGACAGCTTCTGGAGACAGAGCTACCTTTTGGGGTTTGTCTTAAAACTAGGTTTTAAGATGGGGTGTCTGAGCCGGGTGGTGGTGGCGCAAGCCTGTAATCCCAGCACTTGGGAGGCAGGTGGATCTTTGTGAGTTCAAGTCCAGCCTGGGCTACCAAGCGAGATCCAGGAAAGGTACAAACCCTGTCTCAGAAAAAAAAAAAAAAAAGATGGGGTGTCTGGTAGCCCAGCCTGGCCAAGGCTAGCTTGAGCTCCTGATCCCCTTGCCTCTGCCTCCCCAGAGCTGGTGAACATGAGGAACAGCAGCTGACTGTACTTCCCAGAAGGCAGGACTCTATCTCAATTTTTAAAATTGGCAAAAGCGCTTCGGTGACTTCCTGCCCTGTGACCCACTCCCCTGTCCTCTTCCTCCCTCCCTGCCCATGCTTTGGTGTTAACACACACTGGCAGCCAGTCTGCTCTCTGCAGCCCATGCATGCAGGTGGCTGCAGTAACAGCCCCACCCCCAGTCCGGTGCATTCTCGGGGCTGCAGCTCACCTCCAGACGGTACAAGTGAAGTGTTGACTGTCTTCGCTGCTCCCCAGGCTCATCTGCCATTGCTGGGGAGAGAAGACAGGCTTGGTGAGCAAAGACAGGTGACCAGCCTCTCTGCAATGACCACACACTCTCTCCCAGGCCGTGTCCCCGGGAGAGCCACAGACACTGTCCTCTGGTGGATCAAGACATTGCCTGTTTCCCTTTTTCCCCTTTAGGGACGACATCTTGAGAATGGCTCCCAGCTTGGCAACAGTGAGACTGTCTAAAAAGCAGACAAGGGTTGGGGACCGTGGGTCAGGGTCTCAGCACGGGGCCCTGACTCCAACCCCAGAAACAGGGCACAGTGGAGCATGTCTGTCACAGAAACACTCAGGACAATCAGGAGATAGCCTCAGCTACATAGGAAGCCAGCCTTGGCTACAAGAGACCCTCTCTCAAAAAAACCAAAGGCAGTCAGGTGGTGGTGGTGCATGCTTTTAATCCCAGCACTCGGGAGGCAGAGCCAGGTGGATTTTTGTGAGTTTGTGGCCAGCCTGGGCTACCAAGTAAGTTCCAGGAAAGGCACAAAGCTACACAGGGAAACCTTATCTCAAAAACAACAACAAAAACAAACAAACAAACAAACAAACAAACAAAAACCCAAAAGCAATATGGGCATATTGGTGCATGCCTTTATTCCCAGCACTCAGGAAGCAGAGACAGATATCTCTTTGAGGCTGAGGCCAGCCTGGGCTATGTTGTAAATTGCAGTCCAGCCAGGACTACAACATGAGACCCTGTCTCAAACAACAACCCAGAGCAGCCAGGACTGAGAGCCAGCTCCGAACTAAGAACATGGGCTGCTCTTCCAAAGGACACAGGTCTTGTTCCCAGGACTCACACAGTGGCTCACAGCTATCTGTAACTCTAGTTACAGGGGACCTGATGTCCTTTTTTGGTCTCCAACACACCAGATATTCAGCTGGTGTGAAGACATTCAAGCATGCAAAACACCATACACATAAAATAACTAATATTAAAACACACAAACAAAAACCCCAACCAACCAGTTCTGACCCCAGCGCTGGCCACAGGTCCCACTGCTGCCCTATCTGGCTTCACAGGGAGGTTTTCCATTGCCGGGACACTCACGTTTATGTCAATTACAAGGGGACCCCGCAGCCACTCAGGTTCATTTTGCTGGAAAGCTAAGCTGTGAGACCCAACTGCACACATGCCAAGGCTAGGCTGCTGGTTCCGGGTGGTTCCTGTGACTCCACAGACAGGCTAATCCCGAACTCCCAGGCTGCTCCAGAGCTTCTGGGCCCTGCAGACAACCCATCTGAGAGATGCTGCTAAGAGGATCCACGTCTTGCTTTTCTGTTAGAAGCAGGGTCGGTCTCCTGTAGCCCAGGCTGTTCCTGAATTCTCTGTAAAGCTGACAACGACCACGAACCCCTGACCCTCTTGCCTCAGCCCGAGAGTGCTGCCACCCTGTCTGCTATTGACCCCTCTTATACCTGTTTAAGCTCTGGCACAGCCAACCCCTAAAACTGCTGACAAAATAAAGTAGAAATGTTTCTTTCCCTGGACCACTCACTAAGTCAGCGAGGTCTAGTCACAATGCAGCCAACACTACTGTCACACATCCAGACACTCTCAGTGAAAAAGGAAGCCCCATGCTAAACCTTCCCTGATTCCCTCTGGCCCCGAGTGCCCACTTCCTGTCTCTGGGTTCCCCTGTCCCGGACACTTCCTGCAGTGGAGGCCCAGACTGTGGCTACTGGGCCGGGGTCTCTCACTGAGCACAGTGTTCTTCAGGTCCCTCTCAGCTGTACCGTGAGTCGGGGCCATGCTCCTTCTATCTCAAACTGTCACTGTCACATGTTCCGTGAGCTCGATGAGAAGCCGGCTCTGGAGCGGGGTCTGTGTGTCTCCAAGGTCTTGCTTGGGAGAGGGCGGGCCCAACCTGTAAGCGGCGGTGGTGGCTCCAGCAGACAGCCCAGCCTGACCGCTCTCCGGAGCTCTCCTGCTGTCCTGGCTGGTTTCATGCCAGCTTCACAGCTGGGGTGACCAGAGAGGAGGGGCCTCAGCTCAGAAAACGCCTCCAGGAGATCCAGCTGCAGGCTAGCCTACAGGGCACTTTCTTTCTTCTTTCTTTTCTTCCTTCCTTTCTTTCTCTTTTATTTATTTATTTTTTTGAGACAGGGTCTCTCTGCAGCTTTGGAGCCTGTCCTGGACTAGCTCTGTAGACCAGGCTGGCCTTGAACTCACAGAGATCCGCCTGCCTCTGCCTCCCGAGTGCTGGGATTAAAGGTGTGTGCCACCACCGCCCGGCTTCTTTCTTTCTTCCTTCCTTTCTTTTCTTTTCTTTTTTTTTTTTTTTTTTTGGTTTTTTCAAGACAGGGTTTCTCTGTGTATTTTTGGTGACTTTCCTGGATCTCTGCAGACCAGGCTGGCCTCAAACTCACAGAGATCCTCCTGAGTGCACCACCACCACCCAGCTTAGGGCATTTTCTTAATTAGTGATCGGTGGGGAGGTCCCAGTCCACTGTGGGTGGTGCCATCCCTGGGCTGCTGGTCCTGGGTTCTCTAAGAAAGCATGCTGAGCAAGCCATGGGGAGCAAGCCAGTAAGCAGCATCCTCCATGGCCTCTGCCTCAGCTCCTGCCTCCAGTTCCTGCCCTGTGGAGTTCCTGTCCTGACTTCCTTAGATGATGAAAGGCATTGTGGAAGTGTGAGCCAAACAAACCCTTTCGTCCCAACTTTGTGTCGGTCATGATGTTTCACTGCAGCAACAGAAACCCGGACTAGGACACCTGGGTTCAGTCCCCAGCACCCACATGGTGGCCCACAACCACTACTAACTCCAGCTCCAGGAACTCTCAGTAGGCAACACACCCACGTGTACACACCCATACCCACACACTAACTATACACATAACTAAAAGTTATGTATTTAAAAGCCCTTCCTACAGTGGGGAAAAGAAGCTGGACACAGCCGGGCGGTGGTGGCGCACGCCTGTAATCCCAGTACTCGAGAGGCAAAGGCAGGCGGATCTCTGTGAGTTCGAGGCCAGCCTGGTCTACAGAGTGAGTTCCAGGAAAGGCACCAAAGCTGCACAGAAAAACATGTCTCAAAAAACAAAAACAAAAACAAAAAAAAAAAGGAAGAAGCTGGACACTTGTCTTGGGGGCTCACTACTTGGGTCTCCAGCTGACTGCCATCTTGCGTCCACAGCTGGTTCCTTACTGACTAAAGGTCTGCAGAGACATCTCAGAGGTGAGAGCACTGGCTGCTCCTGCAGAGGACCTGGGTTCCATTTCCAGCACCCACATGGCAGCTCACAACCATCCGTAACTGGTCCTGGGGATAAGACGCCCCCTCTGGCCTCTGAGGGAACTGCGTGCTGGTTTCTGCTGCCTGTGAGCACCTGGCTGAAGATGTTTTGCCGTCTACAGTCTTCTGCTTGCTGTGTACATACTCAACCCACTCATTCCACACCACAAGCAAGGCTGCGATCACTCTCCAGACCGTGAACAACACTGCACGAGGGCATGTATTTCTGCCCATCAAGGTGCTGGGCTGTGCATGTACATCCATCCAAGGACATCAAGTCACTTCCATTCACTGGCCCCACTGAAGGCTCTGCTCAGAACACTAATGTGCAAGGTGCCACAGAGACCAACATTTCCTCTGGAGAATGGGTCTGGGTGTGGGGCAGGTCGCTGCCATGGTGGGCAGGCATCTAGCTTCATGGCTGTTGGCCTTAATGTTCCCCATGCTGCTGTACCAGTTTGCATTCTACTGCAGGGGGGTGGTCTTGGTGGGGGTTCGACCCCTTGCCAGCTCACAGGCTGCCCTCCTGAGGCACTGACCGCCTTGAGATAACAAAGGTCCCTCTGCCCAGGGAAGTGACACTGTCATCTGAGCACTCAGGACACCAAAGCAGGCAGAGCAAAGGCCACATGATAAGAACCTGTCTAAAAGCACGAACAAACTGACCAATGAGAACCACAGTGACTCACTGACCACACATGGATCAATACTCAGGGACTGGCACTGTGGGTCACTGGCTCCGTGAGGCGAGGGCCAAGGCAGCTCGGGGTCCTCTCAGGCTCATGTGACTGAGAATTCAGTGCCGTGAGCTGTGAAGCTGACTACCTGCAGTCCTTGCTGGGGGTGGGCTGGGCGGTCCAGCCGTGAGTACCACTGGCTTCCACCATTCCCCCAGTGGAGCACACAGCCAGACAGCAACCAGCCTCCACCCTCCTGCTGTGGTAACTGGACTCACCCATGGGGACAGGAGTCCTGCCTAGTGAGCGGATGCAGTGGGGATGCCTTGACCACTCCTTCACACAGCACACAAGCACATGAGGGGTCATCCTGGACTCTGAATTACACACCTGTGACATATCAAGCCCTCTTTCATTGATGGCAACATCCTGAGTAAGGGGTACCACGAATGGCAGATTGACAAACCACCCCCCTTCCCTGTCTAGACACTAGTGCTGTGAGATGTTCTGTATGTTAAACATGTTGCTCTGATTGGTTAATAAATAAAACACTGATTGGCCAGTAGCCAGGCCACGAAGTATAGACGGAACAAACAAAAAAGAAATTTCTAAAAACAAAAAGGCTGAGTCAGGAGACGCTGCCAGCTGCCACCATGAGTACCAACATGTCAGATACCGGTAAGCCACGAGCCATGTGACAACTTACAGATTAACAGAAATGGGTTAATTTAAAATAAAAAAACTAGATAACAAAAAAGCCTGCCACAGCCATACAGTTTATAAGCAATATAAGTCTCTGTGTGTTTACTCGGTTGGGTCTGAGCGGCTGCGGGACTGGTGGGTGAGAGAGATTTGGCCTGACCGTGGGCCAGGCAGGACTGGAGAAAACTCCAGCTACACACTTGTAGTGTGGAGTGAAGAGAATCTTGACAGGCATGGCGGCTCAAGTCTCTCACCCCAGCACCTGAGAGATGGAGGCAGGGTGATTGCCCAAAGTCTGAGGTCAGCCTGGAAAACACAAGAAGGCCAGTTTGTTCTGGAAACCGGCCTGTCTCAAAACGACAAGGGGCTGGAGAGGTGGCTCCGAGGCTAAGGGCACTGGCTGCTCTTCCAACACTCACATGGAAGCTTACAACTGTTTGTACCTCCAGGCCCAGGGGCTGTGTGACCATCTTCTGGCTTCCATGGGCACCAAGCACATACATGGTACATAGACACTATGCAGGCAAAATGCCACGCACATTTAAAAAGTAAGTCAGTCTTTTCCAAAAACCAAAAAGAAAGAAAAGGCACTGAGTCTGCACCTTCTGTGCTGAGTGGCAAGAACATGCCCACAAGCACAAGAGGAACCTGGCAGCCTGGCCACGTCCCGACACCAACTGTGTGAAGCCCAACTACTCACCTCGTTGGTCCCTCCTTGGGAAGCGTATGTGAATGTGCATGTAAACTTGCCCTGGAAAAGAGAAAACAGAAGAAGGCTGGAGGACCAATGTCTCGATGTCCAGAATCAAGACCCCAGCATACAGGGTGTGGCACTGCATGGCTGCCATCTCAGGTACTGGTGAAATCAGAACAGGAGCCACACTGTCCTGCACCGCCTTGTAGGCATCCTTTCTGTTTCCTGAGCCGGTATCCTGGAAACCATGCTTTTCCCTATGCTGAGCTTGGGGCCCCACGATGAACACCCACCCTTTGCCTTGCTAAACTCCTGCACGCCTCTGACAACTCCTCTTCCACACGACCTGTTCTTGTACTGATCTACCTTGACCCCCGAGTCCCCCAAATTATCCCAACAGCTGTTTCTTATCAACCATAACCTCAAAAGCCAGTGAGGGGCTCCTCTCTGAAACCCCGACTTAGGGGGAGCCAGTCTGGCCAGTCAGTCCCTATGGACTTCTAAATATAGCCTGCTTTTTTTTGGGGGGGAGGTTCGAGACAGGGTTTCTCTGTGTAGCTTTGCGCCTGTCCTACAACTCGCTCTGTAGCCCAGGCTGGCCTCGAACTCACAGAGATCCACCTGGCTCTGCCTCCTGAGTGCTGGGATTAAAGGCATGCGACACCACCGCTCGGCTTACAGCCTGCTTTAATCAGACAGTGGTGAAAATGTTTTGTCCTCAGGCAACTGATGAAGTAGAGGCAGGAAACTGCGAGTCAACGCCAGCCTTGGTGACTTGCATCTACAAGAGAGCTCCTGCCTAGAATCCCCAGTGAGGGGCTGGGGGCGTGGTCAGGGTGGAGCCCCGCCTAGAATCCCCAGTGAGGGGGCTGGGGGCGTGGTCAGGGTGGAGCCCCGCCTAGAATCCCCCAGTGAGGGGCTGGGGGCGTGGTCAGGGTGGAGCCCCCACCTAGAATCCTCCAGTGAGGGGCTGGGGGCGTGGTCAGGGTGGAGCCCCGCCTAGAATCCCCCAGTGAGGGGCTGGGGGCGTGGTCAGGGTGGAGCCCCGCCTAGAATCCCCAGTGAGGGCTGGGGGCGGATGGGCCCGCTAAATCCAGGAGGGGGCGTGGTCAGGGTGGAGCCCCGCCTAGAACCCCAGTGAGGGGCTGGGGGCGTGGTCAGGGTGGAGCCCCGCCTAGAATCCCTAGTGAGGGGCTGGGGGCGTGGTCAGGGCGGAGCCCCGCCTAGAATCCCCAGTGAGGGGGCTGGGGGCGTGGTCAGGGTGTCTGTCTAGCATTTCCAGCCAGGGCTGGAGCCGGGGCAGAACATCCCAGCACCACAGAAAAGGAAAAGGCTCTAGGACGCCCTCCGGTGGCCACCTGGCTCCTTTCCTCCCCGGAGCACAGAACTCTGCACAACCCCCGGGGTTTCCTGGGACGGTCTCTTGGCCCTCAGCAGCCACTCCTTTAGAACACTGGCTTTGGGTTCAGTACCTGGGAGCCCCTGACACGCACACGCCTTTGCTACTTCCTGCCTGCGACGCAGGCCTGCAGGAAGCCCTGGGCTCTAGGGACGTTCTCAGGAAATGGTCCCGGGGACAGCTGTCACAGGGGCGTTGGGGACCTGCAGTGAGGCTGACCGCTGGCTTCAGGGCCCCGCCGCTCTCCTCAGCCAGCACCGCCTTTCCAGAATGTGATGGGCAGGGGAAGGGGCTTGCGGCAGGAGGAGCCTGCTGAGGCGGCCACGCCCCCCGAGCCGCTCGACCCCAGGCAGCCCCGCCCCTGACTCGCTGACCCCGTTTCCACGACGACCCGCTCCCTAGTCTGGCTCCGCCCAACACCGGCAGCCTCCAGCCGTCGATGCCCCGAGGGAGGCTCAGCACTTACCCCGGGTCCTACGTCCTGGGAGAAGGAATGTACGACGCCTCCGGGCCTCACGTCAAACGGCACGGTAGTGGGCTCGGACACAGCGGCCGCCAACGTCAGCGTCTCGGCCGCCAGGAGCAGGGCGGTCCAGAAGGCTCCTCTGGGCGCCGCCATCTTGGTTCCGGGCCAATGCGCAGGCGCCCGCGGACGGGGCGCGGCGAGGGACACGTGGAGCGGCCGGCGCGGGACACGTCGGCGCGATGCAGTGACGCTCAGGCCGCCATGTTGGGGCGGGGCACGTCTTGGCACGTGAGGCGTGACAGCGCCTCTGATTGGCGCCCGCTGATTCGCCTCCGCGCTGCAGGGGTCAGAGTTCCCATAAGGTTTTTTTTTTTTTTTGCTTTTCCCCGCCCCCCTCCCCCCCCCTTCAGTCCGGTTCCCCTAATCAAAATGCCTGACATCATTGTAATCAGGGTGAAAAAAGTATTCCGGTATTTTTATATTTATATCTCATTTAAATGGACTCCATTTGTAATTAGGACGAAAAGGTATTCCGGTATATTTAGAGTTACGTCTCGTTTAAATGGACGCCAGGTCTCCATCTTGGCAGTTTTATTTTGTTAAATTATCTTTAATATGGCTCCACTTTCATTTTTAATTTTTAAAAATTTTGATTGCTCTTCGTTTTATAACTTATTTTACTTTAGTTTATCGTTTAAATTTCATTTAAGAACATTTTATGGTGGAGTCTGGAGAGATGGCTCAGCAATTAAGAGCACTGGCTGCTCTGGCAGAAGACCCAGGTTTGAGTTCCAGCACCCACATGGTGTGGCTCGCGACCTCTTGTAACTCAGTTCCAGGGCATCCAACGCCCTCTTCTGGTCTCCGCAAGCAACAGGCATGCATGTGGTGTACAGACGCGTACATGCAGGCAAGACACCCCTCCTCACAGAGTAAAAAGAAATATTTTTATTATGTTTTTCAGATGGCTCATTGATCCCAGGCTGGCCTCCAACTCCTTTTGAAGGGAAGGATGGCTTTGAACTCCTTGTTCTCCTGCCTCCTTCTCCCCAGTGCTGGGATGCAGGTTTCACTGGTGCTGGGAATGGAACCCCAGGTCTTGTGTGCTGGGTGATTATCCTAGCCTCTGAGACACAGCCCCAGTTCTATGGACAAACACACCTGCCAGCTCCCACTCGCCCTGGCCAGACAGGCCTGTCTTGACAGTGTCCTGCGCTGAAGGAGAAGGACGTCCCGACGCAGGGGACAGTGGGCTCTTTCCCTTTTGTGGCTCCCGATATGTCACGGGTGTTGCTTAGCTGTCCTGAGGCTAGGACTAGGGTCTTTTTTTTTTTTTTTCCTAAGACATGTAGTTTTGGAGCCTGTCCTGGATCTCGCTCTGTAGCCCAGGCTGGCCTCGAACTCACAGAGATCCGCCTGCCTCTGCCTCCCGAGTGCTGGGATTACAGGTGTGCGCCACCAACGCCCGGCAGAACTTGGGGTCTTATGCATGCCTGGCCAGCTCTGTCCTGCTGAGCAATATTCCCAGCTTTCTGATTGTTAAAAATTAGACTTAAATTGTCTGGGACGATGGATGAGTGAGGAAGGGGAGGGGCTTGCTGCCAAGACTGCTGACTGGCGCTCCGGCTCTGGGGACAGATGGTGACAGAGCTCACCCCTGCAGGATGTGAGCTGGGACAAGCAGCCATGGACAACAGAAAGTAAGTATGTAGCTTAAGGAATTAGCCTCCAGTGCCAAGTGAACCTCACTCTAATCACAAGGACAGGCCCTCTTCCCCGATGGCTGCTGGTGCCCACATCAGCCTCCTCCATCCTTATCTCACATGTATTTATCCAGTGTGTGAAGGTCAGTTCTCTCTTCCGCCATGCAGGTTTTGGAGATCAAACTCAGGCGGTCAGGCTTGGCAGCAAGTGCCTTAACCTGCTGAGCCGTCTCACGAGCCCCACACTCTTCCACTCTTGTCAAATGAAAGGAGAGGGGGAGGCTGTATCACAGGCCACTTGTGTGCTTCCAGGGTGGGGACAGTGAGGACAGAGCCTGGCAGAAGCCACCAGCTGACCCATGTGAGATTTCCACCCACTGCTCCTGTCTCCATTACAGGTCTTCTTCTTCTTCTTCTTTTTTTTTTTTTGTAAGATTTATTTATTTATTATGTATGACTGCAGGCCAGAAGAGGGCACCAGATCTCATTACAGATGGTTGTGAGCCACCATGTGGTGCTGGGAATTGAGCTCTGGACCTTTGGAAGAACAGCCACTGTTCTTAACCTCTGAGCCATCTCTCCAGCCCCCACTCCAGGTCTTAAGGGGAAGCATCTCATTAATTTTTCTTTGGTAAATTTATATTATTTTTTTCCAGACAAGGTTTCTCTGTGTAGCCCTGGCTGTCCTGAAACTCGTAGCCCAGGCTGGCCTCGAACTCACAGAGATCTGCCTGCCTCTGCTTTCCAAGTGTTGGGACGGCCATCATGACTGGCCTTTATAATTTCAATACTTGGAAGGCTGGAGAAGACAGCTCACAGTTAGGAGCAGGCTGCTCTTCCAGAGGCCTCAAATTTAGTTCCACACACCCTCACTGTGGGTGAGGCTCACACCCAGCTCCATGGGAATCCAACTCCTCTGGCTTGTGGAGACATCCATACTCACGTGCAGTACCCACTGACACGCACACGTGCATACCCATGTAAATACACATAATTAAAAATAACACATCTCTAGAGAATAATTTCACTGATTAAAAAATGTTTTTGAGACAAGGTTTCAAGCACCCAAAGATGACCTTGAACTCCTGACCCTATGGCCCCCACCTTCTGAGGGCTGAGATGGAGCCCATATGGGGCATCTTTAGGCATCCCAGTGACCCCTCTTGTCCCGGTCCCATGTCCATGTGTCTCATACCCCCTCCCAGCCTGGTACCCCCAGTCCCACAGAGCCCCCTGCAATCCCTCAAACCCACACAGCACCATTTCCATCTGGAATCGTTTAATGAGTCTACATACCACATAATTATAAAAGAATAAGAATTGACAAAAATATTTTCTTTCCATAATATGTAGAGGTGGTTTCTGGGGGGTTTTTTTGTGTTTTTTTTTTTCTTTTCTTTTCTTTTTTTTTTTTCCGAGACAGGGTTTCTCTGTGTAGCTTTGCGCCTTTCCTGGAACTTGCTTTGGAGACCAGACTGGCCTTGAACTCACAGAGATCCGCCTGCCTCTGCCTCCCGAGTGCTGGGATTACAGGCGTGCGCCACCACTGCCCGGCCATTTTTTTTTTTTTTTTTTTTTTTTTATTTCTTTATGCCCAAACTCTGGTGGCAGGGGGCAGGGATACAACCCTGAGGTCAGGACGGGTCCTACTCCCGACCCTGGCACCCCCGGGTGGTGCATGAGGAGGAGTCGGGCAGGGACAGGCAGGACGGAGGACACCGGACACGGGACTGGCAGCTCCTCACAGTCTGGGCGTCAGGAGGGCGTGGTGTCCCCAGCCGCCCAGTGCCGTACCTCCAGTTTTATATTTCGGTACCGCTTGCTTCCTGTCTTTTAAATAATTATTTAAAATGCCCCCGAAACACACACGACTCTGCAGGGGGGGTCGGCGGGGCGGCACATGCTTCTGAGCTGGGATGGTGCTGCAGGTACGGGGCCGTGGCAGCCCCCATGGCGGCTGCGGGCCCGGTGGTGGTCTTCCCCTAACCAGCCAAGGAGGGCAGCATGGGGGCCGCCGCCGCCTCTGTCCTGGGCCCCAAGCAGCAGCAAGCAAACAAATCGAAAGCTTCAAATACTAAAAGATTACAAATACGCAAGAAAAGCAGCGGTGGCATCAGGGCAGGGGTCGGAGGTCACAGGTCACAGATGCTCTTGCAGGAAGTGCAGCAATGTCACCTCATAGTGCTCCCCGGACTCCGGGCAGCGGATGCTGTGTCTCTCGTTGGGGTAGATCTGCAAAACAGGCATGGCTGCAGACAGGCCCACCCGGGGACCCTGCTCTGCACGTCAGGGCTGGGGTGCACAGCTCGCCACACAGGGCAGAGGCGTCGGTGACAGGGCTACTGCGTCACCACGTCCAGGGTGCGGGTCTCTTCCCCAGACCCACACCACACGTGACGCTGGGACATGTGAAAGCCCACTGGCCTCTTCTCCTCTCAGTCTGAGGACACACTCCTGAGGAGACGGAGCGCTGCCCCTCTGTCCTGTGTGGCTGGTGCCACCCTGAGTCTCCCCCACATTTCCACAGGATATCCTATCCTCTAGGCAGAGGCACCCCCGAGGTCCGCTCCCCACCTCACTGCGGAAGCCCCGCCTCTGCAGCAAGCCCTCCCCTGGCATCAAGGCTCCGCCCAGCAGCCCCCCCAAGGCTGACCCAGGGGCTGGGGATTAAATGTTCCCTTCCTCACGGGTCCTCTGGGGTCCCCCCCCCCCCCCCCGTGCCTCTAGCCAAGCGGATTCTTCAAAGCAGAGGTCTCTGGTGTAATCACTGAGGACCTGGCAAGTGGCAGGCTGGCCAATGAAGACGGGACTGAACACACGGCCCTGAAGTGGGCGGGCCGGAGGGTGGAGCCTGGGACTTCGACCTCATACTCACCTGGAGCTGGTATGGCTTTCCCGCCCGGATCAGCTGGGACACGAGGAAGTTTGTGTGGAAAAAGTGGACATTCTCATCCAGGAAGCCATGGAGGATGAGCAGGCGGTTAGGCCTGGAGGAGACAGGGGAAGGGGTGAGGCCTCTCTGGGGGGGTCAGGGGATGGTACCCATGGACTCAGAGTCTCTCCCCAGCCCCCGTGCAGCAGGCAGGGCAGAGGTGGAGGGAAAGGACTGTCTAAAGTGGCCCATTCCCAGGCATTCTGCACGGGGGAATGTACTGGAAGCAGATTTCCACTATGACCACCACTGACATTATACACTGGCCAGCAGCCACCTGTGGCTCTCAGAATATCAAAAGTGGTAGGAGTGACCAGAAGGTGAATTTTCTCTTTTATAACAAATTTATTTTAGAGACAGGGTCTCACGTAGCCCAGGCTGGCCCTGAACTGACAATGTAGCTAAGGATGACACTGAACTCCTGATCCTCCTGCTTCAACCTCCTGGGTGCTGGGATGACAGGCGTGTGCTGGGATCTGTACTGCTGGGCTGGGGCCCAGGGCTTCCTGCATGCTGGCCACAGGCTCTGCCACTTTATTTCAACTTTACACACCAAATTTGTGCAGTGCTAATAGTTCCCGAGAATGACAGAGTGGCATTTGGTATCTTTGTGGCTATGATGTTGTATACCCATTAGATCTGTAGTTCTAGAACATTCCATCCTTCAGAGAAAGGGCCATCCCAGCAACAGTGATGTCTGGGCCCTGGGCAGCCCCTGCTCTGCTTCCACAGCTCAGTGCAGTGAGCAGGACTGGAGGAACCTTGTAGGGGGTGCAGTCAATGGTGGGGATTCCTGGAGGCGGAGACACCCTTGCCACACTGCACTGTGACCAGCGCCTGGCCCTCTGACATGGTCACCTGCCATGTGTGGACAGTGTCCATGCCCGTGCGGCATGCAGAGTTCAGGTCCAGACGGGCTGTACGAGGCTGGACGTGAGCTCACAGGGTTACTTGTATTGTGTGGGCAAGCGCTTCAGGGAGGCAGGGTGCCCTAACCCCCACCGTCCTGCACCTCAGGTCAGGATCTGACACTGCAGGAGGCAGGGCAGCTGGCGGGAGGTAACAGCAGACACATGCAGGGAATGATGCTGGGTGGCAGACAGTGCTGGAGCAGGGGCTTACTCATTGGGTAGCTTCTCCACGTGTAGGGCCACAGACCCTGCCTCATAGCCTTGCTGGTTGTTTTCAGGGACATCCATGTACCGTTCTGTGTACCCGGTGTCATAGGCCATCCACACGGTGACGGGAGCACCCGCAATGGCTACCTGGAAGACACAGGGGATGGATCGGGCAGGGAGAGAGAGAAGGAGAAAGGTGTCGGATCTGGGGCCTGGCCTTGACCGGGATTGTGAGCCTCAGCAGAGGGCCAGGCAGCTCATGCACGAGGGTGGTGGATGGCAGGGGGCCCTCAGACATGTCCCCGTGGGCCTTGAGCTGCTCCGGGACACGCAGGGTATGGAGGGAGGGCCCGTCCCACCTTCCTGCCTCCTCCGCCTCCTCATGGCCGCCGCCCCGCAGTGCCCTGCCAGTCCCGGGGCCTGGGCCCCCTGCTGCTCCTCACAGCATGCCCCACCTCTGCCCCTCCGAGGCGGGGGTCCCGGGCTTGGCCTCCCACATAGAGCTGCTGGCGGATGCCATCCTGGGGTCGGTGGTGGCGGGCAATGAGGAGGGGACTCGGCCTCATGGGGCGGCTGCGGGGAGAGATAGCCAGGTGGCAAGGACCCTGCCAAAGGCGCTTGCTCCAGGTTGGGGCTCCGGGGTAAGGACAGGGGTCAAGGGCAGGTGAGCATCGGGCTGCAGGCAGCTAGACAGGAGTGAGACCCACCTTGAACACCTGTGGCTTGTGGATGAGCCCCATGAGCGAGAGGAAGCCACCGTAGGACCAGCCGTGGATGGCCACGCGGCTGAGGTCGATGAAGCCATACTTCTCGGCCACGTATTGCAAGCCTTCCACCTGGTCCTCAATCTCCACCTGGCCCTGTGGAAACCCCGCGTTCTGTGGCTTCCGCCGGGTGGCGACCAGCATCCCCCACTCCATCCCCCTGTCGCTAGTGAGAAGCCTCTCCTCTTAGCCTCAAAGTAGTACTCTAGAAGTGTCTGCCCAGACTGGCCCTGCTGAAGCTGCTCCTGATGGCACCGTCTCCACCACCACCACCATCACCCCACCATCACCATCACCCCATCATCTCTACCATCTCCACCACCATCACCCCATCATCTCTACCATCTCCATCACCACCATAACCATCACCGTCATCACCACCACCATCAGCATCCCCACCACCCCTACCCCACCATCACCATCGTCACAGTCACCGCCCTCAACACCAGTGTCCTCCCACCCTCTCAGTTCCCTTCCTCGGCCACGCCCATCAGACCCACCCTTGGGTTCCTGTGGACCGAGGCACCTTCACAGCATCAGGCTGTGTCTTGGCCACTATCCTCTTGCCAGCCGCATGCTCAGGCCTGAGAGGAGTGGAGGGCACCTGGGTTCCCGAGGACCACACTGCAGGGCCAGGACTCACCATTTGGTTTTTCAGGGCCCCCTCAAATCGCAGGCCCCGTTGACAGGAGCCCCGGCCGTCGATCACTACCACGGCATAGCCCAGGGACGCCAGCGTGTTCAGCCGCAGGTACTTGATGCCCTTGAAGGAGTTGTTCACCAGCTGCACCTGCAGGTGAGGCGGGTGGTGAGCGCTGCAGGGGCGGCAGGGGACGGGGTCTGGGCCAGGGTACACCCACCTGTGGGCCCCCATAGACGAAGAGCACAGTGGGGTGCTTCTTGCCCGGCTGCAGGGTGTGTGGCTTGTAGATCATGCCGTACAGCTGCACGTCGGCACGGGTGTGAAAGTGGAAGATCTCGGGAGGCACATAGTCCGGAGGGCAGTCTGCAGTGACGAGGGTGTTGAGAGTGCTCAGCAGGCCGGGCCTGTGGACCTCAGCCGCCCCACTGCTTCTGCTGGAAGATGATCTTGGGGGAGCTGTGGGGGGTGCCATGGGGGACATGCAAAGCCCCTGGCATGGCCGGAAACCTGCCCACCCCCACAGGGTCCCTCCACCTGCGTGGTCACTGTGGGAAGAAGAGTATGGCAGAAGCCTATGCTGGCCTCAGAGGGATGCAGTCACCCGCCATGGGCTGCCCTTAGGTTCCTGTTTCCCAAGGACTGGCACACAGCCACACTGGTCACCTGCTGCAGTGAGGCCAAGGCCTTGCTTTCCTGAGACACCATCTCTTTATGTAGCCCAGGCTGGCTCGGACCCAGACTTATAGTCCTGCCTCTGCCTCCTGAGGGCTGGGATGACAGTGTGCCCTACCAAACGTGGTTTCTGGGGATGGAACTGGGGTTTCAGGCATGCCAGCACCCTGCTATTGAGCCCCAGCCACTATTCGAGGTTTTTCCAAGGCATGCCCCTCGTGTGCAGAAACTGGAACTCAAGTTCCTCAAGCAGGTTGTAGTGGACCTCAGGCTTTGAGGCACTTTCTCGGAACATTATCTTTCTCTGAGGCCTCTGGTGAGTGACCCTGAGCTCCCTGCCAAAACTACAGCTTCCAAACATCTGCTTTCCGAGGTACTGTCACAGAGGTTACCCCGGGTGCTAGGGTGGCTGCCAGGGACTCGCACCTGCAGGCACGCCAGAGGCAGGAGAGGCAGGGCAGAGGCACTGGGAACCTCTGAACTATTCTCTCTGTGCGCCTGTCACTGGCTGTCTCTGCCCTCCCCGGCTGCTGGGGCCAGCTCCCTGAGGTGCACCACTCACTGGCTGCCTCCATCATGCTGGCCCAGAAGCGTGGCTGCTTGTGCAGCGGGTCGTCATCAGGACCGCTCAGCTTGTACACGTGCACGCAGGGCGGTGTGTTCACGCTGCTGTAGTGACTCACAAACATGTCGAAGTTCTGCTGGCGGCAGGGTGGCACTCAGTGCACGAGAGCAGACGCTGCACAACCCCACCCACCCACCGGCCATCGCCACCAGGGACCCAGGCCTCATCTCCGATGGACAGGGATCAACCCGATTTCCACATGTTCAGAGAGGCTAAGGGCCATGGACTGGACTAGAGGGCGTGGCCCAGGGAGGCTGGGGTGGGCAGGGGCGTGGCATGCCCACCTGACTCATGGAGCAGCTGTGGGAGAAGCCGGGTGTGGTGAGCCTCACAATCTCGCCAGCCGACTCGTAGCTGACCACATAGAGGTGGTGTTCCAGGGGCGTGTCCTTTGTGCCTTGGAAGTACACCAGCTTTGTCTGCTCATTGACCCAGATCTGCAGGCAATGGGGGCTCCTGTGACCAGCTGTGCCTGGGTACACTTTCTGCCCTAGCCCCTTGCCCCAGGGACTGCAATCAGGGACCACCCCTCGCCTGCTGCCCCCTCCCCACCCCGGACAACAGCAGCCCTGCAGCCCGATAGACTGAGGGCAGAGCATAAGGGATATGCGGCTGTGGGGCTGAGAGCTCCCCCAGCATGCACTAGGCCCTGGTTCTATCCCTAATACCACATAAGCTGGGCATGGTACAGCATGCCTGTCACCCAACACTTGGGAGGATCAGGAGTTCGAGGTCACCTTCTGCTACATAGTGAGTTCAAGGCCAGCCTTTTCTCAAAAAATAAAAAGATGTGTATTTGTTTGCTTGATTTTGAGGCTGAGGCTTGCTGTGTAGCCCAGGCTAGCCTAGATATGAAGGTTTCCCTCTCCTTGGCTCCTGAGTGTTGGGATGATGCCCCACAGACAACACTCTGCTGGGACTCTGAAAATGTTTCGGCCTCATGTTTTCCTTAATTCCAGAGTAAAAGGTTCAAAGCCACATGGAGAAGTCCCTGTCCGTAGCAACACAGGTGGGAACGTGACCCCCCCAGAGGGCACTCAGAGCCTTTCTGTGTGTGTGGCTGGTGTAGAGCTCAATGGGAACTTGCCTAACACTCAGAGGACCCTGGTGCTATGCCCTGCATTGCAAAGTTTGAAAATATGAATCACAAAACAAATTTAAAAAACTGAAATCTGGCTCTTTGCTCAGGATACCCTGGTGGCTTCTCCGGACACTGCAGCCACCATACTGGGGAGCTCTGGGAAAGGAGTGGGTAGAGGCTGGCTGGCCCTCAGCACTCAATCACAGAACTGCTGTCTTGCGGAGAGGGAGGGAGCTGTAGGTCTCCAGGGCAGCCCTGGGATGGGCCAGGCCTCCCACCTAGACCTCCCTGCTCAGACTATTGGTGTCCTGAGGCCCCTGGTCGGGGAGGGCAGAGACCAGTACCTTGGAGCCATGCCTTGACAAGACCTCCCACTCGCCACTGGTCAGGGCAACCTCCTCCTTGATGGGGCACTTAAACTCATCTGGAGGAAGGAGAGCAGAGAGGTGAGGGAGGTGGGAGAGGACCATCAGCTCTGCAGCCAAGGGAAGGGCAGTCACAGCCAGTGCCCAGCCTGAGGGGCACTGCCCAGCCTGAGGGGCGGCCAGCGGGGCCAGCTGGTGCTTGCGGAAAACAGCCAGGAAGGAGTCTTCCTAACTCACAGCAGGCGTGGCACACAGTAAGTGGCCACAACCTCCTAGATCATGCTGGCTCACTGGAACCAGTCTTCCATTGGGCATCAGGCACGGCGGCGCACGCCAGTCTGGGCTACACAGTGAGAGCCCTGTCTCAAGAGCAAATCTACCACCGACAAACAGAACCAGGTTCTGTTACCCTGAGGTCTGCTGAGGATCAGGCCTGCAGCCGCTTCCAAAGCCTACTAGACAGAGGTCAGGCTTTTGCTAGGGTACATCTGACATGGACTGGGACAGCTTCAGGGAGACAGCTGACTTCCTAGTCTAAGGCCGCCAGGAAATCTACCACTGTCCAGGCTGGCCCTCACATGCCCCCCACACACAGGGCCACCATCTGTGCCCCACCCCTGCCCCGACCTCAGATTTGAGGCTGTGCATCTGCATCTCGGCACCAGAGGGTCCCGATGACCCACTTATCTGCTGTCAACCACATCACCTAGATACATTCTACCTCCTGGTGTGTCCTTCAAAGCCACCCTCGTCCCATGCCAACCTCCTTATCCTTCACAGCCCTTCTTCATGTTGAACTTTTACCCCAGGTGTGCAGGTATATTCCTGTACACACTGTGCATGCGTGTGTGTGTGTGTGTGTGTGTGTGTGTGTGTGTATGCATGTGTGTGTGCTTGTGCATGTATGTGCGTGTGCATGTGGTGCCTGCGGCGGCCAGCAGAGAGCATAGGACCCAGGGACTGCAGTTGGACAGTTCTGAGCCATGTGGGTGCTGGAAACTGAGCCTGGGTCCTATGCAAGAACAGGGGCTTTAACCACTGAGCCAACTCTCCACCCCCCCCACTCCCCCACTTTAGACAGGGTCTCATGTAGCCCAAGCTGACTTCAAGCTTACTAAGTAGCCAAGGATGACCTTGAAGTCCTGACCCTCCTGCCTCCACAATCTACCACACATGGGAGCCCAGGGCTTCCTGTGTGTCAGATGGACACTGTATCAACTCAGCCCCAGCCGAGGCTAGGCTAGCCCTTCCGAATCTCCCTCCTGTTCCCTTAGGTCTGTCCTGCTCAGACACTCAGCTGCCATCATGTCACGCCAGAAGGTGCATGCTGGGCCCCGAGTGAGCCTGTGGTGCTGGACAACCATGAGCTGGAGGAAGTTTCCAGGCAAAAGCTCCCTGAGTGCAGGGGTGGTGCCCCAGCAGGGTGCAGATCAGAGTTGGTGACACTCCTGTGACACTGAGGTCACTGCCAGGAGGGACAGACAGAAGCCCCAGTCAACACCAACCTGAGCCTTGAGGCACTCAGTCCCACAGCAGCTGGGACGTGAGGCCTGGACTCCTGAGGCTCCTGGTCCTCAGACATGCTGCCTCATTCACTCCGTCCTTTGAGCCCATGGCTGCCACAGCCTGCTGTGGGTACCACCTCTGAACTGTGGTGCTCACTCAAGATGATCCATCTCCAGGGAGGCTTGAATGACATCTGGGGACATGTGCAGCTGTAATAACTGGGGGAGCTGCTGGCAGGGAACAGGAAGATATGGGGATGCTCCCTGAATGTAGCCTGTGGTGGCTGGACCTGGGCCCTGAGCTAAGGCCACAGCCTGGGCAAAGACCCTGAGGTAGAAGACACAGCTCCATTGCACAGGCTATGACCTCATCCTGATGACCCGGAAGTGCCCTCGGCCCTTGGGGTTCACCTGCCATCA
Source organism: Onychomys torridus (assembly GCF_903995425.1). Lineage (NCBI taxonomy): Eukaryota > Metazoa > Chordata > Mammalia > Rodentia > Cricetidae > Onychomys > Onychomys torridus. The sequence goes on from NC_050463.1 coordinate 5,287,203, forward strand.
CCCCAGGAGCCGTGAGTTTCTTTTAGAAGCATAGTCTCTTCAGACCCGGCACCTCAAGCCACTGGCTCCAAAACACAGTGCGAGCTCCCCTCTCCTAATGGCCCTGACTGGACCCCAAGTCATGCTCGGCACCATGTGAGACAGCTCTGGCTTCGACTGTGACCTGACTCTATTCACTCCTCACTCCCTGTCCTGAGCCCCACAGAAGCCTAGTCACTTCACAGTGATGTTAGGACCAACCACTTCCTGCGTCCTCCAGGGTCACAGTCCACGTGCTAAGTCCTCTCAGCCCACTGGTGCCCCGGCCCTCCTCCTGTTCCTCCAACACCACATGCCCTGTCCTGCACACAGCCTTCCTGCAGGCTCCGTTCTCGGCCTCAGGCCTTCGCTGAGAGCACAGCACACGTCTTCCTAGTCCCTGTCAGATCTCCAGTGGCATGTCACCCGAGATACTGACTCACATTTGGAAGAGTTCCTCCTTCTCCTCCTTCTCTGCCACATGTACCTTCTCTGCGTGCCCCAAGGCCAGGGCCACCATCTAGAATCACTCTAGCATTACCGCCTGCACCACCAGAGTCTGTCGGGAGAACACACTTGGCTGGACTGCTCAGACGCGCCTTGCCCCTCCAGCCTCAGCCCTGGGACTCTGGGGTCACTGGGCGCACCACTGTACACCATGGCCCCTGGAGCCGCTCTGGTCAAGGCGCAGAGGGTCTGAGACTCGGAGGCAGATGGCTGAGGCTGGGACACAAACGTGGGCAACAGGCAAACTAGAAACTAGCAGCTGTGGCCATACACCAGGAGAATGACCAGATAGGCCAGATGCAGGTGCACGCAGCAGTGACAGAGTTGCAGGGGCCAAACTCTAATGCCCCGGTGGCACCAAGGGCCCCCGTGCACTTAGGAAACCCCACCTAGTCACTCAACAGACACCTAGCTGACTGCTACCAATGGCCGCTCTTTCCTCCCTACCCCTGCCTCCTGTGACTGATGCTCCGCTCACCTTCTGAGGGGCTGAGGGGTTCCGTCCAGTCGTAGTCACTGGTTCTAAGGTCCACGGTGACCTTGTACAAGTGGCAGAAGCCAGTCTTACACTCGTTGGCGCGGATGAAGCAGAAATCCTGCTGGCCCTCGGCCTGCGGGAATGGGTGGAAGATGTCATGGACCTGCAGGGAGAGACACCTGGGTCAGGGGACTCTAAGGCTGGACAGACCCGAGCCCAGCCCAGCGGCCCACCGGGGACCGTGGTGTGGGAACAGTGGGTACCCTGGGCTCCCGCTTACGTTGATCCAGACATTGGTGACTTCTTCGTAAATGACAAAGGGTTGCACGTGCTTGGGGACGGCTCTGGCGGCTGCCTGCCGCTGGGCCTCGTTCTCAGGGGACGGGATGAAAAGGGCTGGCGGCAGGAGGACAAGCTGGAGCCGCTGCTGGGGCCTGTCCAGGAGCGCGGCCCAGGCGCTGGCAGAGAGAGAGGGGCGGGGGCTCAGAGGGGCGGGGCGAGAGGGGCGGGGCTCAGAGGGGCGGGGCGAGAGGGGCGGGGCTCAGAGGACGGCGGGGAGAGGGGGCGGAGCTCAGAGGACGGCGGGGAGAGGGGCGGGGCTCAGAGGAAGGCGGGGAGAGAGGGGCGGGGCTCAGAGGACCACAGGGATTGAGGGGCGGGGCTCAGAGGCTGGACAGCAGGGGACAGGGCCACACAGGGCCATTCCCTGGCTAGCCTTGCTGGAGTTGGGGTGTGGAGGAGCTCTAACTGGTACACCATCTCCATACAGATCAGGTGAGGCTCCAGTCACACAATCCAGGGACAGTATTCTCAAATTGGACAGGTGGCTTTTTTTTTTTTTTTTTTGGTCAAATGACCCCCCCCTCCCCGCCGCCCTTTTTTTGAAGCTGGGGTCTTGTGTAGCTGAGGATGGCCTTGAACTCTTTGTTTGTTTTTTTGAGACAGGGTTTCTCTGTGTAGCTTTGCCCCTTTCCTGGAACTTGCTTCATAGCCCAGGCTGGCCTGGAACTCACAGAGATCCGCCTGCCTCTGCCTCCCGAGTGCTGGGACTAAAGATGTGTGCCACCACCGCCCGGTGACCTAGAACACTTGATCCTCCTGCCTCCACTGTCAGAGAGTTGGAATGGCAGCTGTGTGCCATCGTGACCAACATTAACTAAATGGACAATGTTCTATTCTCATGCCAGCACGAACATGGGGCCTTGTGCAGGCTAGACCGCTCTGAAACCCCAGGCCTTTTGAGGTGTTTTATTTTGAAATGGTTTTGCCAGGCACGGCCATGGCCCTGTCCTCACGGCAGTAGGAGGCAGAGGTGGGAGCATTAGGAGTTTAGGCTTATCCTGAGCTTCAAAGCTCTAGGTCAGCCTGGGCCGCACAGAAAGAGAAAGGAAGATGAGGAGGAAGTGGTGAGCATGACTGTTTCTGCATTCTGTCCCAACTATGGAAAAGCAAGGACCCCGAGAGACGTGGGGGCATTCCTGTGTCCTGTCCAAGTCCTGGTGTTCCTTCTATTCCAGGCCACCCGGGATTGCCCCACTCTTGGGACTTTGGTCAGAATGACCTGATGTCCAAGTCCCCAGCTTTGCAAATCTGCTGGCTGAGGCTGGGAGGGACCCTAAGGGAAAAGGCATGGGTGCAGGGCACCGAGCTCCACCCTGGTGGGCGGGCCCCAGAGTGGCCCCGGGTACCTGCCCATCCCCAGGACACTCACTATCTGCCATCCCGTGTCCAGCCAGCCCGAGCGATGTACTCCGCCTTGGGGAAGAGGGAGCTGAATGGCTGCACCAGTTCCTTCTCGCAGCTCGACACAATCTGGAGAGACAGGGCCACAGCATGCACAATGCCACAGCCTCCCTGATCTCCAGGGTCCTGATGGCTCAACACTCAGCACCCACATGGCATCCAACGGGCTAGACCTCGTTTCAGGAGCTCCGACACACTCTCCTGGTCTCAACGAGCAGCACGCAGTGCACATACATAAAGGCAGACAAACACTCATACACTAAAAATAAATAAATAGCGGGGCATGGTGTTTAATCCCAGCACTTGGGAGGCAGAAGCAGGTGGCTCTCTGTGAGTTTGAGGCCAGTCTGGTTTATAGAGGGAGTGCCAGGACAGCCACAGCCAGAATGACAAAGAGAGACTTTATCTCAAAAAATAAAAATTAAATTTTTGTCTCTGTGTAGTTTTGGCGCCTGTCCTGGATCTCACTCTGTAGACCAGGCTGGCCTCAAACGCACAGAGATCCGCCTGGCTCTGTCTTTCCAGTGCTGGGATTAAAAGCATATGCCACCACCGCCCGGCAAATAAATAAATCTTAAGAAAGAAAGGAAGGGGGCTGGAGAGATGGCTCAGCGGTTAAGGGCACTGGCTGCTCTTCCAGAGGACCTGAGTTCAATTCCCAGCAACCACATGGTGGCTCACAACCATCTGTAATGAGATCTGGCGCCCTCTTTTGGCCAGCAGGCAGAACACTGTACACATAATTAATAAATCTTTAAATTAAAAAAGAAAGGAAGGAAAGAAGGAAGGCAGGCAGACAGCCATGCACATAGCCCTCTAAGGTATTTAGGTGAGGTGGAAGTCACACTTGATGGGACCCTAATCCAACATGTTATATCATACAAGGGACAGATGCAGGGAGACAGACAGACAGACACACACACACACACACACACACACACACACACACACACACACACTAGCATGATGTCCACTGGAGACTCGGGACATGTGGTCACCTTATAGGGTAAAGGGAAACAGACAAAGAAACCCACTGTGGCCCTGAAACCAGAGCCAGTGAAAGAAACACTTTGGCCCTGAACCCAGAACCAAAGAAACACACCCTGACCCTGAAACCAGTGCCCTAGAATCAGAGGCAGTGAAAGAAACACACTCTGGCCCTCAAATTAGAGCCAAAGGCTAAAAAGGGCCAGTGACAGAAACACACTTTGGATCTGAAGCCAGAGCCAAATCTGCGTGATCATCTAAGCAGAAAACCACCAACCAACCAATCCCTGAGCAAAAAAAAAAAAAAAAAAAAAAAAAAAAAAACCCTGAGGCGCAAGATTTAGCCAATCTGGGCTCAAGGACTTAATTCTGACTAATTCCCACCCTGAAAATCTTCCCCCTGGAAAAACTCCACCCCTAAGAAGTCTGTATAAACTGTTCTGTGCCTGTTCAGTGCCCTGTTCTGTGCCCTTTCCCACCCTGGCAGGGGCAACCACTCTCCTGGATTCTTCCCTCCCAATACATCTCTTGAATGGGGTTTGGGTGAGACCTTCTGTCTCAGGAGCAGAGACAGAGCCTGGGTGGAGGGGAGGGGAGCAAGGCTGGCGTTTGGCTGGGGAAACCATCCCCTGGCGCAGCCGAGTTGTTACACCGGAGCAGAACTGTAACGGCTTTGCTAGGGAAACCCTCCCTGCTGGAGGAGAGCTGTTGCATCCGGGAACCTTTCCCTGGAGCAGGCTTGTAAGATGCTAGCTTACTGTGACAGGAGGTATTCTTTGGCTCCTGATTACCAGAATCCCTTTCCATCCAAGCCCCGATGCTTACACACCTGAGTTGCTGGGACAGACACTGCCCAGCCCTCAGGGAAAACCAGCCCTACTGACGGCCACCCTGGACCCTCAGCCTGAATGGTTGCTGACACAGCGCCTCTGCTGTCAAAGCCACAAACCCACGGCTCTCTGCAGTGGTAACATCTCCTTCCACAGGGGTGGAATGGGGAAGGGAGGGGAATGGATAGACGGGGTGATGGACAGGAAGATGGAAAGACAACAGGACATTGTGTTTCCCGGCACGTCCAGATGTTTCTGGAACCACCAAGTTCTGCCCTGGGTCATTCCTGGACTTGGAGGATGATGGGGAGAAAAGGAGGCAGGGTCATGGGTCAGAATCATCAGCCCACGCCTGTTCAGGAGCTGCAGCCCCTGCCCAGCTCAGGAGCCTGTTTATGGCAGAGGCCTGGCTCTGGCTGAGGATGAGGGAGCAGCTGAGCCCTTACTATCCATTTCCAGGTCCGAGTTGTGTTCCCAGCACCCACAGGGCAGCTCATGTCCACCTGTAACTCCAACTCCAGGGGATCTGTCACCCTCTTCTGGCTTCTGTGGGATCTGCACTTATACAGATTTAAAAACAAACAAAAAAACAAAAACAAAAACAAAAAAAAAACCCACAGCCTAGTGGGTGGGTGACCCATATATCACAGGTAATGCTGGTGCAATATCACAGCGTTCTAAAAAGACTGTACAAGGGACTTGGTGAGTAAGGGTCTAATATGCATAAAGAAAAGACGTCTAAATAACCAAGACACAGAGTCTTATACTTTCCCTGGATATTAAGAAAGCTTTTGAAAAGCTGGCTGGGGGCCTGCAGGACAGCTCAGCAGGAAGGGGTGATGTCACCAAGCCTATGGTGACCACTAGAAGCCACATGGTGGAGGGAGAGCTGACCCTCACAAGCCGTCCTCTGATGTCTGTGCACACAGTCCATGGAAGGACCAAACCCTGCAGCCAGGATCCTGCAGCTATACAAGCCCTGCCTGCCTGGGGTCCCCATCAGCAATTCCACACATCCTTGGGCCCAGGTTGCCTGGGGAACTTTCAATGTCACGTACCCTTGATGACCTGAGGGATCAGGACTTCAGGAGACCCATCAGCAGCTCTCATTGGCTGGGGATGGCATGGCGCAGTGAACAGAAGGACAGGCCTGCCAGAGGCAGGTGAATGCACTCACTAAAGACCTCTTACCAGTGACCATATTGCCATTGCTACTTAGCACTCGTTCTGGGTTGTGAGGCCCTACTCAGCGCCTCCAAGTGAGCAATACCAAGGAGCTGGGGACAGAGAAGGACCCAGAACACTGCCACACCCAATAGGAGATGACCTCAATGTAGTGACCTGAGGACTGAGCCCTGGCAATCTGTTCTGGGCTGTGATCACCACAGGATACAGGTGAGGCCACTTGGTAGCACCATGCTTCAGAGAGTAGACTGACCGTACACATGCTGCCCCTCCCTGCTCAGTCCTTCTGAAGTTTCCCCAGAATGTGCTTGGCTCTTACCTTGCCCTGTCCATCCGTCTGGAGCTCAGCTAGTTTCAGGGCGATCTTGGGGTTCTTGCTGCCTGTTGGAAGAAGGCCAGATGAGTACCAGGTTGCCAGAGGCTACCCTGGCCAGGGACTGCATGACCATACCTGTAGGGAGGTGGCACAGCCCTCTCAGGAATAACACAAAGTCCCCAGGGCAGGGATAATCTGGCCCAGGGCCTGGACCACACTCCTAGTGGGATATACGGTGTATTCCTTTGTCATCTGGAGGCTGGACTGGGAATACCACACAGAAGGGACATGGCCCTGCCCTACCTCTGTGCAGTCCAGTAGCTAGAGACTGAAACAGACACATCACCACACAAAGCCAGACCCAGCCCTCGGGAGGCAGTAGCCACAGGCTAGGGAAGTCACCCCCACTTCTAAGAGGTGGGATGTGGCTGGGTTGCTTTCTTAGGATGCTGGGGGCAGATCCTGGATTTCTCTGGAGAACGGTTAGGCCCCAGCACAGGGTAATACGGGGCACGTGACAAACGCTGACACCTTGCCTGAGGCTCAGATTCCACACCTGCTAAGCACAGGGTAAATGTGGATCATCCCACAGATGTTCTGTGGAAAGCCTAGGTCCCATTCACACAGCATCTGGGAAGGCTCACTGTGTGTCTGGAATGGCAGGCAGTCTGTTTCATTTATTTGGTTATTTGGAATAGGGTCTCATGTATTCTAGGCTGGCCCAGAACTTCTACAAAGCTGAGGCTGACCTTGAACTCCCGATCCTCCTGCCTCCAGCTGCAATAACAGGCATGCCCCAGCACACCCAGTTTGTGGTGCTGGGGATGGAGCCTGGGACTCTGCACACCAGGGAATTCTACCCCCACTGACCCTCAGTACAAGTGACTCCACAGAGGCGCAGGTAGTAGGCCTAAGGTTCACACAGGCTAGCCTGGGCTGCTGCTAGCTCAGGCTTCTTACACCTTGAGACACCAAAGAAGCGGGCTCAGCCAGGAGGCCCGTCTCTGGTGGTGCTCCCTCCACTTATTTTTTCCTTTCCTTTCCTTTTCTTTTTTTGTTTTTTGTTTTTGTTGTTGTTTTGTTTTTTGAGACAGGGTCTCTCTGTAGCTTTGGAACCTGTCCTGGACTAGCTCTGTAGACCAGGCTGGTCTCGAACTCACAGAGATCCACCTGCCTCTGCCTCTGCCTCCTGAGTGCTGGGATTAGAGGCGAGCGCCACCACCGCCCGGCAACCTCCACTTTTTTTGACAGGTGTTCGTTATGTAGCCCAGGCTGGCCTGAATTCATGAATCTTCTGCCTCAAAGATACCACTACACTTTAGCATCTTCCATGAGGCTTGTCCCGCATGCCTGTGGCTGTCCTGGGGTGGAGACACCTGAGATGTGGCATCAGGCAGTTGGAAGATGCTGCCACATTCACTTTCTGGATCCACCTGGAGAATCTGTGACCTCTGAGCTCTGTGACCATGAAACCCAACAAAGCCAGGCAGAGGGGACCCCAGAGGGCAGAACTGTGCCAGCTGTGGTGCAGAGGCCTTAGGGCAGCATGTGGCCGTGCCGCTGGCACCCACCTGTCCTGGGATATCGATAAGAATCAGTCTTCCTTTCCTCCAGGGCAGGGGAGGGCACATGGATGACCTCCACCTCAGACTCATCCACTTCTTCATACAGGATACGCAGCGTCTTGAGGCCTTCGGAACCTGGTCGGGGGCAAGGAGCAGGGACTCAGCACCCACCCACACCACATAGGGCCTTGGTACTAAGTGGGGTATAGAGTCAAGCTGGGCCCTGAAACCACATGCTCAAGCTCTCGTCTAAGGCCTTTGAGATGCACCTGCGAGGGAGGTCAGGGGACCCTGGGCCAGTATGACAGGAGTACTCACAGACACACGGGACAATGGAGGGCATGAGGTCTACATCAGAGCCTTAGAAAGCCAGCTCTGTCATACTGCACCCCAGACCAGAGGCTAGTGTGGGGACACACATTTCTGTTGTCTGTGCCATTCAGTGCCACTCAGGGCGATTTTGTCATGTAACCTAAACACACACTCACATGCCCTAGAAGTGCAAAAACACCACAGTGAGGGGCTGGTGGCGTGGTCATATGGAGCCCCGCCTAGAATCCCCCAGTGAGGGGCTGGTGGCGTGGTCAGGGTGGAGCCCCGCCTAGAATCCCCCAGTGAGGGGCTAGGGGCGTGGTCAGGGTGGAGCCCCGCCTAGAATCCCCCAGTGAGGGGCTGGGCGTGTGGTTCTGATGTCTATGGATCACCCAGTGTTCTCCTGTCTCCAGAAATGTGCTTATAGGAATAGCAGGACCCAGGTAAGGCAAGGCCTTTGTCCTCTCCCTGTCCTGTGCAGACCCTGATGTGAGTATTTAATGGGTCCTTAGGTGTTGGTCCTGAGAGCACATGGGCTGATTTAGCGGAGGTGTAAGGCCCTGAGTTGGAGTAGGGTACTGAGAAGTGGGCTGCCTACCTTCCCAAGAGGCGGTGGGGCACCACCAGCACCCGGTGAAGCGGTCAAACTCCTCCTGGATGACAAAGGTGGCCACACCTGCAGACTTGGGGTCGTCCAGGACATTGGCTGAGCCTGGGGGAGGGCACATTGTGAGTGACAGACAGCCTCCTGACAACCACTGTGAGTTAGGAACTCAGCGCCAAACGTGGTGCAGGCTGGACACTGTGCAGCTGGCTTTTAAGGCTGCGTGTCCTGGGTACTGTGCATCACTGCACAGCAGGTAGACACTCTAGAAGATGGGCTGGCAGTACAGTAGGCACTCCCAGAACATGCTGATGCAGCCAGGCGGACTGCCTGTCCCCATTCAGGCCTAAGCCTCACCCTGGTGACAGAAGGTTAGTCGCCGTTCCTCTCCGGTCTCGATGTTGGCCACCCACAGGTCACTGTTGTTGATAAAGGAGAAGAAGGCAGGGTCTGCGGGGCAGATCTTGGGGTCCATACGTGGCCCGGAGCACTGGGTCTTGATCTCCAGGGGCTTCATAGGGGACACCTGGGGACAGGGAGGTTGGGTCAGGGCACTGGCACCATGTCCCCACCCAAGGATGCAGGCTGTGCCTCACCATGAAGCCGTTCTTGCCGCCGTCTCTGCAGTGGAACAGGCTGTTGCTGGCCTGGAAGAGGAAGAGGCCACTCTCACTGTGGAAGTCGTACGAGGTGATCCCGAAGACGCCCAGGCGCTTGCGTTCCCGCAGAAGCTCCTCCTCTCGAGAGTAGACACCATGGTGGGGCGTGGCCTGCGGACACAGAGCGCCTCATGCTGGCTGGCGACCCACCACGTCCCATCGCCCCATCCCGAGCACCTGTGGTGACGTCTGGCCTTGCCCTCAGTTCCCACGCACTCAACTGTGGGTGTCCCTGTGGGGACCTCGCCTACCTCATTCGTAGCCCCTCCTCCTGAGGACGCGCCATCGAAATCTACAGCTCTGCCTACACAACACGCCCAAGGCTTCTCTGACCAAAGCTATCTGGACAGAAGCCTCGGGGCGGAGAGTGAGTCTGTCTGGTCGGGGCAGGGCTGCTATGGCACAGGCTAGCCTGGGATTCGCTACTTGGCAGAGGATAACCCTGACAGGCATGCACCACCATACCCGGCTTCTACAAGATGGAATCCAGGGCTTGCTGTGTGCCGGTTCAGTGCCCCATGCCCTGAGCCTCAGAACTGGGCTGGGGTGTGGCTCAGAGCTAGGGTATGGAGGAAGCGAGTGTGAAAGCCTGGGTTCCATTCCCAGCACTGTGCTATGCGGAAGGATACCCGGGAACTAAGAGGGGCCACCAAACTGGGAGTGAGTGGAAAGATGGGGGCTCGGGCATGCCACTGTGACAGTGTTACTGTTCTCTCCGAGTGGATCCCAGGGCCTCTGCACAGGCTGGGCGAGTCCTTGCCACAAAAGCCACAAAGCGCAGCCACGCCAGGGTGTCTGTCCCCTTCACTGGGCACCTCTGGGCAGGGATAGTAATCATTAGCCAGGCCCTGAGCCAGCTGTCACTTGAAGGTGCAGATACGAGGGGGAAAGGTCTGATAAGTGCCCCGTCAGTCAGAACTCTGTCCCCGATGCCGGGTGCGGCACGGGAGCCTCACCTGGAAGTGGTCCAGCATCTGCTTCCAGGACAGCAGCAGCAGGGCCTCCTTCCGCACCTTCTTGGGGATCTCGGAGTAGAGGAGGGAGTTCTCGCGGCTGCCATATGGCATTCCTGGGGAGGGGTCAGAGAAACCTCAAGATTGGAGGCCCTACCTGAGAAGGTACCAGGCCGTGGCTCCCCGTTTCTAGCTGGAGCCCCCATGTTCATCACTATGTGCATGTGGAAGCCAGAAGTGGACACCAGAAGTCCCTCCTCTCTGCCTTGGATGGACAGGGATCCACCGGCCCCCGCCTCCTGAGTGCCGGGATGACCACTATCTTTTTTGAGACATGGTCTCTCACTGACTCGGCTGGCTGGTCAGTAAGCCCCAGATCTCTTCCTGTCCCCACCTCAGCGGAACAGGAACCAGGGTGACAGGCGCAGTCAGCACACCTGGCTTTGACACGGGCACCGGGGATTTGAACTCAGGTCCTCACGCTTGTGCGGCCAGCGCTTCACCCATGGAGCCCTCGTCCTGGTCCACACTGTCCAGTTTGTTCAGGCTCTCCCCACCCTGAGAGTCAGGCCCTAGTGGCTGCAGCAGCCACTGGAGGTCAGAGAGGGTCAGAGAGCTGAGCTCTCCCACAGTCAGGTGCAGCTCCAGAGCCGTGGTTCTCAACCTGCTGCTGCGACCCTTCGATACAGCTCCTCGTGCTGTGGTGACCCCCAACCGTGAAACTATTTCATTGCTACCTCATAACTGTAATTTTGCTACTGTTATGAATCAAGTAAATATCTGGTTTTTTTGTTTGTTTTGTTTCTCTGTGTAGCTTTGCGCCTTTCCTGGAACTCACTCTGTAGCCCAGGCTGGCCTCGAACTCACAGAGATCTGCCTGCCTCTGCCTCCCGAGTGCTGGGATTACAGGCGTGCGCCACCACCGCCCGGCCCAATGTAAATATCTGGTATGCAGGATTTTTGATATGTGACCCCTGTGTGGGTCCTGACCCACAAGTTGAGAACCACTACTCTAGAAGGTTCCTCTGTATGAGAGAAGCTGGCAAAGACTAAGGACTAAATCGGTCTCAGATGAGAGTAAGGTTAAACCTTCGGGAGAAGGAGGAGAGAGAGAGAGAGAGAGAGAGAGAGAGAGAGAGTGTGTGTGTGTGTGTGTGTGTGTGTGTGTGTGTGTGTGTGTCGGAAGGTCCCACGATGCTCACGGCAGGTGGCTTTCAGGGAGTGAAAGTCTTCCTTCTCTCCTGCTACAGCCACTCCAGCCAGGTGGAACAGGAACAGTTCCAACCCCGCTCTCCTCAGGCCCCGCTCCTGTGGGCGGCACCTGTGAGGACAACTGGACTTGGGCCCTGACTGAAAGACATGAATCACTGAGGGAAGTGTGCAGTGAGCTGGGGACAGGAAACCTCGGGTGTGGCGAGCCCTCTCCATTTCCCTGGGTGGCAGCACCGCGAGGCTCCGAGGCTGGATGGATGTCATAGAAGCTACGAAGCTACCAAACTCTTTGTGGCGGATCACCCAGCACGGCTGGGGCGAACCAGCCGCTCTTACTCCGCAGTCTGGCGATGGCTGCATGTGTGCATGCCCTCTGCGTGCGAGGGTCCTGCAGCCAAGGATAACCAGACTTGTTCTTCCAGACTTCACCTCCCAAGTGCTGGGACGTCAAGTGACAAGTGTGTCCCCACAGATGGGGAAGCTGAGGTCTCAACACAGGGCAACCCCATGGAATGCAGCATTGCTGTTACTGTGACCAGCTCCAGCATGCCTCTACTTCCCCTCTCTGGTCAGGGCTGGCGCTCCTCTGAGCCCAGAACAGTCCAAGAGCACGCAGAGTGCTTGGTAGCCCAGGAATGCGGTGACTTGCAGGACGTGTGATCTCTGCCTCACTCCACCTCTGCAGGTGCCGGGACCGTTTGGTTTTCTGAGACACGGTCACTGTGTAGCCTGGACTGTTCTGGAATCTGCTATGTTGCTCAGACTGCCCTTCAACTCAGAGATCCACCCGCCGATCCTGAGTGGAGGGACTAAAGTTGTGCGCTACTGGACCTCACATCTTTAAGAGTGTGACACAGCCAGTGAGAACAGGGACTTGCCACCAGGACTGATGACCCGGGTCTCAGAACCCATAGGATGTAAGGGAGCAACCAACTCCCACAGGTGTCCTATGACCCCCACACAGACACCGTGGCCTACGACCCCCACACAGATGCCATGGCCTATGATCTCCACACAGATGCAGTGGCCTATGACCCCCACACAGATGCCATGGCCTATGATCTCCACACAGATGCCATGGCCTACGACCCCCTCACAGATGCCATGGCCTATGATCTCCACACAGATGCCATGGCCTACGACCCCCTCACAGATGCCATGGCCTATGATCTCCACACAGATGCCATGGCCTACGACCCCCTCACAGATGCCATGGCCTATGATCTCCACACAGATGCCATGGCCTACAGACCCCCCCCCCACGAGTAATTAAGAAATGGAAGGGGGCTGGGGATTTAGCTCAGTAGTAGAGTGCTTGCCTAGTAAGTGCAAGGCCCTGGGTTCGATCCTCAGCTCCAAAAACAAAACAAAAAACCAAAGAAATGGAGGGAGTGAGACACTCTGAGGTGTGAACTGTCCCTCAGTCCTACTCAAAGGCCCACACTGGGCCTGTGGGGTAGCTGCTCCCCAGCAGTGGCCTGTTATCCTCGGGGCTTCTGAACAGGAAGTCCAAGGCAAGTCTGTGCCAAGGACATCAAAGCCACCACCCTCCACAGCCGATTAACAACCAGTGACACCAACGCTCAGGCTAGTGCATTCCTAGACTGGCCTCCAGTGCTGGCACCACAGCCCCCGAGGCCTGGCCATGACAGCCAGGGTGGAGCTAACTGGTGCCACCCTCACGTTGCCTCAGCCGCCTCACCTAACTTATCGGCACACATCTGCACATGCCCACTTCAACTGGTCACCCTGGCCTGGGCCCACACCCACCTGACTCTAGTCACCAATGTGGCCTTGGCCAGCCTGGCAGGGACCAAACTGGACTACACTGCTCAGTATATCTTGAACCCAAGAGCCAAGAGTCCAGGTCTCTCTAGGCCCTGAGGGGTCCCCACCCCGACAGAGGTGCTGCTGACAACGGAATGGGCTGCCAGCCAGGGCCAGCGGGTCCCCCCGCTCAACAGGGGAGCATCAGCCAGGGACTCCGCCATGCCCCCATCTGATCCTGAGTGACACCTGTCACAAACACACAGTCTGAAGGACTCAGAGGGACCAGGAGGTGATCAGCCAGTGCTGGCAGATAGCAGTTGGTGAGACCACAGGGTTGGCTGGCAAAAAGCAGCCACGTCCAGAGTTCTGGACTCCTCTACGTGTGTTCAGGTCTGACTTCACTACATGTCCATCTGTGGCCCTCCAGTCCCACGAAGACCCCCAGCACCCTGTGCAGAACCCTGAGGACAGTGCACCCCAGCCCAGACGCACACAGACACACACACAGAAGGCACGTGTGAATGGCCACCACCTGCCTAATGTCAGTCTTTCTTCTAGAAACCCTGAGAGCTCAAGAGGCCCCGCCCACCCAGGCTAGAGTCGAGCTAAGCCAATCACATTCCTCCTCCAGAAACCCTGTAAGCTCGAGGCCCTGCCCACCCCAGCCCACATAGTCAAGCCTACAAGGCACAAACTCCCCCCAGAGATCTGGAGAAAGTGGGTTGAGTCACAGAACCAGGGAGGCTATATAGGAGAGGGGACCCTAGGATGACTGTGGCTTGTAATAAGTTTTGGTTTTACTCAATTACTGGGCAAGCCTCAATGAAACATTTCACTATTAGGATAAGAATTTATACTGTATCAAGCTGATGAAAAAAACACAATAAATAAATAAATAAAATATAAATAAATAAAAGATAGATAGTTAGCTGGGTGGTGGTGGTGCACGACTATAATCCCTCAGGAGGCAGAGGCAGGCAGATCTCTGTGAGTTCGAGGCCAGCCTGGTCTACAGAGCTAGTCCAGGACAGGCTCCAAAGCTACAGTGAAACCCTGTCTCAGAAAAAATAAATAAAAATAAATAAAAGAAAGAAAGTGGGTTGAGAATTTGCAACCCTATTCCCAGCACACAGAAGCCAGGGTGAAGGGTTCATGGAACCCAGGCTGAGCCAATCAGATTCCTTCTCCCGGGAACCTGGAGCCAAGGGTCAATTTCCGCAGCTGGTGAGAAGACAGGACATCTGAGGTGCTACCTGGCAGAGGTGGACTGGAGCCAAAGTCATGGTATCATGAGGCTCTAGGTCGCATGTGCCTCATCCTGAAGCTTGGTGGCTTTCTGTCCTGACTCTCTGAGCCATCCCCGGGTTCCTGGTGCCAGGTACACTTTGTGGCTGAGACCTCAGAGGATTCTGTCCTTTCCCGAGGTCCTGGGAGGCTGAGAGGTCCCCAGAGAAAGACAGACAGCTGTGTCCTGGGGCCTGAATTCAAAAGTCACTGTCTTCATTGAGACAGGGCTCTGTCTGTAGCTGTGACTGTATTAATGTTCTCCAGCTACCAGCATCCTCAGAAGACCGAGGTGAAGGGAGAGCTCACACAGACAAGTAAGTCATGTGATCACGGAGGCAGAGCTGGGAGAGATGGGGCCAGAAGCCGATAGACAGATGCTGTACACGTCACAAGCTGGAAGAGGCAGGGAGGTCGTGCCCAGAGCTCCGGGAGGAATACAGTCCGGCTGCCATCTTCCCTTCAGCAGGTGTAGGCTGGAGCTAACTCACCAACGACAGGCCATGCACCCAGTGGGTGGGGCCACCACTGGAAGGTGGGGGCCCAGGACCTCAAGCAGAGGAGGTGGACTTCTGGTGGCCCCAGGGCACCCCCGTCCTCCCGGCTCAGCTCTGGTGAAGACACTTAACAGTGTCTCTGGCCTTGTCCTCCATGGGAGTGTCACCGCACCATGCTGCTGTGACTAACGGCTGCCACACTGTTGCTAGGCAGTCTGGCAACATCTGCTGGCCTGTTCTCAATCACTGCATTTGTAAAAATCCATGTGACTTCCTTCTAAGACAGCTTTGAAGGGGAAGTATGGGGACAGTGGGAAGAGGAAGGCCACCCATTGTCCATCTTGGTTCCTGTCATCCATGTAGGGTCAGCAGCGGGCATGTGTCAGTGTTCATTCCGTCATGCATTTAAATGCTGAGGGCGCAGACATGCACAGACATTGTCGGGGGGACCAAGGCCACCACGACCATCAGCAACAAGACTGGCTTGGAGGGTGACCAGAGTCACCTGTTCTAAAAAGTGTTTCTCAACTGGAAGCGACACCAACCCCCAGGAATCCTAGGCAATGTCTGAGGATGTGCCACCTGGGAGCCCACCACAGAGTGGGCTTGCACAAAGCCTAGGGTACCCACAAGTGGCCCAGCTGGCATCCACAGTACAAGGTACCATACCTCCAGTCAACAGTCAGGAGGCATGCTGTTTGCAAGCAAACACGCCTAACTGATTTCCAGAGGGTTCTTTCTTCCGGCTCTGTATTCCCTTTAGGCCTACTAGGGCAGAGTGTATGTGCTCTGCAGACACTTCCTGTCTATGGCTGGAAGTGGGAGAAGGCACTTCCTGTCCATGAGCTGGGGCTGGGCGCATGTCTGTCTGCAGAAGCTATGGAAAGCCTGAGGGGGTCACACTGGTGATCCAGTGGGAACACAGCCTGCCAACAGCTGGGCAGGGAGCAGGAGCCTCGGGGTCCTGTGGCAGGATGGTGAGCCACGCTCCACTGCTGGACGACGGCACACTACACAGAGATGGTGCCAATCTCTGAGCCTCAGAACCCGTCATAACACATCACCACACAGTGAGCTCCTACTGGAACAGCGTGTGACCCTCCCACAGGGATCTGAGACCCATCCTGTTTACCTAAGAAGTCCTGCCAGCCAGCACCAGGTGCCTGGGAAGTGGCCCAGCTGGGAGCAGTTTCTAGACTCAGAGCCACCTGGCCAACCCTGAACTATCACCTATGTGGCTGACCCTGGAGGTAGACTAACATTGCCTGCCCCAGGCTGGTTGCTTCTGGAGCCTCTGGCACCCCAGGCCTGCCAGCATAGGGCAGAGGGGGCAGGAGCAGCTTACCCAGGTAGTAGAGACGGTGGGAGTGGGGGCCAGACTCATCAGGCTTCTGCACAAACTGGAAGTCGTGGGGGGCCTTGCTGATAATGAGGCCCGATGACTTGCGGCTGCCGTGGATGATGCTGCGCAGGCCGTCCCAAGAGTGCTTCTGCACACAGAAACGTGCTGCTGCCGTGTCATCCATGTCGCCTGCCGCCACCTGCTCAGCTGGGGAGACCCCGCTGGACATCCTTTGGGGCTCCTGGGACGGCAGTGAGAAGCTGTGGAGGGAGACGTGCATGAGAGAGGGTATCTTCCTGACAAGCTGCCCGCATCATGGATGCTTCCAGACAGGTCATTTTGGGTAGCCACCCTGTCACCCAAGTGTCTCTCAAGTTACTGCAACTTGTTCATGCTGTTCTCATGAGAACCAAGGCTCTTCTGAGTTAGGAACTCTACCTGGATCCATACCACTGAAACTCTTCCTGGTTGTCCATGGATTAGTTGGGAGTGGCCCAGGGGTAGAGCCCCACCTAGAATCCCCCCTTCCGTGATGGGGGCGTGGCCAGGGGTGGAGCCCCGCCTAGAATGCCCCAGTGAGGGGCTGGGGGCGTGGTCAGGGTGGAGCCCAGCCTAGAATCCCCAGGGAGGGAATGGGGGCGTGGTCAGGGTGGAGCCCCGCCTAGAATCCCCAGTGAGGGGCTGGGGGCGTGGTCAGGGTGGAGCCCTGCCTAGAATCCCCCAGGGAGGGAATGGGGGCGTGGCTCAGTGGTAGATGCTAGCTAGACTAACAGGAACTCAGGGCTCTTAGAAGCACAACAAAAATCCAGTGTTTTCTGGTGTTCAAGGACCCACTCCTACACCTTCCAGACTTTTGAACACCCTCCTCTTCATAACTGTGTCTTAGAGAAACCAGTCTTTACTCAGATCCTCAAATAGGGCAACCTCATTGCATCTGCCCCAGGTACATGTCATCCTTTCTGAGATGTCGTTTTTTCATCTTAGGTTGACTAACTTTTTGTTTTGTTTTGTTTTGTTGTTTTTCTACACAGGGTTTCTCTGTGTCACAGTCACAGCTGTCCTGGAACTCGCTCTGTAGCCCAGGCTGGCCTCGAACTCACAGAGATCCACGTACCTCTGCCTCCCAAGTGCTGGGATTAAAGGCGTGCGCCACCACCGCCCAGCAGGTTGACTAATTTCTAAACTAATTCAGCTAAGTATGAAACAGGTCCTTAGGACACTCCTTGTGCCGTCCGTCTGGAGAGGGCTGCCACGGTCCTTCCCTCCCCACAGGGCTGTCCTCCCCTCAAGGACTTTGCACCGTAGTCACTTGATGAGTGCCTGTCCCAGCCATACCCCTCCTCGGCTGTGGGACCCAGCACCCCACGGGCATCACTGGCAATGAACAAAGACTTCAGGCTTCCAGAAGAAAAACCAGCCCTGTCACTGTGCACAGGGGATGCCTGCAGGGGCCTTCACACAGACATCCTGCAGGTGAGAATCCTTCAGGCCACCCTCTTGCCCATGCTGGAACTGGCCACCTCCCAGCAGCTCCCTCCCCCTCACAGCCACTGGACTCAGCCTCTGTCTGAGCAGACCTGGACCAACCAGGCAAATATTTGCTTTAAAGAAATCTAAACAGCACCCAGGCACAGTGACCCAGTTCTGGCTGTGCCAGAGTGGCTGAGGGGAGCTCCAGGGGCTCCTGTGACGGTGCCTCCCCGGCATCTCAGCAGAGGCAGGAAGCGGGAACCGAAAAGTACCACTACACAAGGCTCAGGTCTGTGGGAGCGCGAGGGTGCAGGGGCCCGTGCACAGCTGGGCCAGACCTTCAGAGCTGCCTAACTCCTCATCAACAGGAGACCACAGTGGCTGGGCTGGCCACACCTTTAACCCTAGCAGAAGAAGGCAGACCTCTGAGTCCCAGGCCAGCCTGGGCGGCACAGGGAGATCCTCTCTCAAAGAGACTCACAGAGCCTCGCGCAGTGGTGGTGGCACACATCTGTGACCCCAGTGCTCAGAAGGCCAAGGCAGGAAGATGGCAAGTTCCATCCAGGTCACAGAGTGACACTGCCTCAAAATCCAAACCAGAAAAAAGTGTGCAAGATGTCTCAGTGAGTATTTGTGACCTGACTTCCTCCCCAGAACCACATAAAAGTGGGAAGAGAGGAACGACTCCACAAAAGGACCTCCAGAGCTTCCTCAGGACGTCCAAACCCACACATGCACTCACAGACAATAATAAATGAGAGGAAAAAACCAATCAGAGAAAAGGCTCCCACGGGGGACAGGAGCGAGGCCCCAGGCTGCTTTGAAAGTACAGGAAGGAAGCAATCCCGTCACTGTGAGTCAGGCCTGTCAACACCATTTCACTCAGACTCATAGGAGCCCATTGTACAGGTAGGGAAACTGAGGCCAGGGGCAGAGCCAGGGGATAGGAGCTCCTGATCCCAGGCTCCTCTGCCACACTGTGACCAGCTTCTGCTTGGGAAGTCTCTGAAAGGCGAGTCTGGCAGATACTGAGCAGGATGGGGTGGATCCTCCCCGGAAGCAGGCGCAGGCTCACCCCCTCACCCCCACTCCCATCCCCCACCCCGGCTCAGTATTCTTGGCAGGGAGACACAAGAAGCTGAACGTTCTCCCTCTCCCAGAAGGCACTGCCATGGAAGTTGCTCATGAGATGCTCTGAGTGCAGACCAACGCCACAGATGTCTCCAAGGTTCTAACTCAAACATCCCAGAGGAAACCAGGGGCTCCCAGAGCTGCAATTCATTCTCAGGGAAGTTGGAAGCCAAGGGTAGTGACAAGCAGAGGCTGCCGGCAGCAAGCCAGAAATCTGAGCCAGGGGAATGCCACTGACTGGCTCCAGTACCTCCAGACTGGGCCAGCCCAGTTCAAGCCTTGTTCAAGCAGGAAACACAAATTGTGACCTGTGGGTTCCCAGAAGGGGACCCTTCGGGCCCTGTTAGAGTCCCATCAGACCTGTACCGAGAGGACCTAGGAGGACCTCTTGCCTTGAGTCACCGCAGAGGGTCCAGGTTGCAGAGATCCACTCCAGGAGACACGACATGAAATAAGACATCTGGAGCTTTGGGTGTGTCTTAGAACCTTTCAGCGGGCACTCCAGCAGGGCTGAGGCCCAGAGCTACCGCCTGACAGCGCCTCTTGCCTCTCTGCTGTCCCAATGAAAAATGGGGACCCAGAGAGGGGCTGGGGAGTAAACACGTGACGGCCTCCACCTGCACCAACCTGCCCCGCAGATCCCACTCAAGAGTTTACACAGCTGGGGACCAAGTCGATGCCAAGCCACTTAACCCAGCCACCTACGCTCTCTTTCCCGCCCATCGGCATGCCGCTTTCACAGCCTGTAAAGCCACCAGCGAACAAGATCTAAAACTTGGGACCATGGTCAAGGCCACTGGAGTTCTGACGGCTTACTTCCCAGGGGTGTCCGACTTGCTGCCTTAGACCTCAGAGGGGGCTTGTGGGAGGGAAGAGGGCTGAGGTACAGAAGAAAGAGGCTGCCAATATGGGGAGTTCAGGTGGGGAGACACGACAGTGTGGAAGGGGGTGATCTGCAGATGCCTCACAGTAGAAGGTGAGAGACACAGAACCTGTGTCCAGCCCGAGCTGTCCTGGCTGACACCCAGTGCTTTGGCATTCAAGGCCTTCCAGAGGAGATCTTGAGCTTGGACTTAAATTCAGCAATGAGACTTGGGGACCATAGGTGCAGGGACCTTGTATCTGGGAGGCCCTGCTCTAGACACCCTTACTGGCTCCCTCTGCCAACTAATTAGAAAGTGGGGGCTGGGCTGGACCAGTGGAGGGGTCTCGGGCCTCTGCCTCCAGTGATGGGCCACACAAGGCACAAGGATTCACCCAGGTCCCTGCTGCACACACTTGATGTGTGCTATCACCTGGGGCCACTTCTGAGGTCACATTTATGGAGGGGACTAGAAAATGAATTCAGAGAAGCTAGATGATTTGTGCTGTGTCACCCAGGGAGGAAGGCACATTTTTTGGACTCCACAGTTAACCACCCATGAGCAAGGGTTCTCACACTTGATAGGTCTGTCCCAGCAGACCTGTGTCCAGGTCTGGGAACACCTGGAATAAATTAGGGCACAAGATACTGTTAGCAAGAAAGGAGAGGGAGGAGGGAGAAGATAGAAAGACAGAGAAAGAATGAAGAATAAGAATGAGGAGGCCGGGCAGTGGTGGCACACGCCTGTAATCCCAGCACTCGGGAGGCAGAGCCAGGTGAATCTCTGTGAGTTCGAGGCCAGCCTGGTCTATAGAGCGAGACCTAGGACAGACCCCAAAAGCTACACAGAGAAACCCTGTCTTGAAAAACAAAACGAAACAAAAAAGAAGAATGAGGAAATGGAGGAGGAGGAGGAGGAGATGGAAGAAATGAAGGAAAAGGAAGAATGGAGTCCCAAGTCACCGTGCAGCACCCTGGAGTGACAGGTGCACAACCCAGAGCAACCTAGTCTAGGGCCATCCCTACCTCAGACACCAGCAGAGGGGGAGCAGGAACAAGGAGTTGCTGAACCGCCTGACCGTCAGGGCTCCACCCCTACCCCGCCCCCACATCCCTCACCACCTCCTCCTTCCTCCTGATCCAGATGCAGCTTGACCTTTGATACTGACCCACTGACTGGCAGTGGGGACCCCAGTGTGGGGCTGCGATGCCCTGGATATCAGGGATGCCCGTGCCAAGTGCCTAACTGGGTCCAAAGCAACCTGCATCTCTTGTAGGGTGGGTTTCTGGGGTTCAGAAGCCCCTGAGCACCCTCCTGCCTCCAAGGTACCTCAGCACCCAAGGCCAGCACCACGGGCACTTCTTAACTTCACCCCAAACCGAGCCCAAATACATCTTTTCCTGTTTGTATCCACATCTTCTGTGTATGGGGGGGGGGACTGATCTCACAGAGCAAGTGGGCTCTGCTGTACCTTCTCCCCTAAAACAGGACCCCCAGCTCCTAGTCCAGGGAACTGTGGGAACAGAATGTAAGCCTCAGTCTGTCTCTTCTTTCAGCTGCTCACCCCACATGACAGCTGCCTAGGAAAACTCACTTGGAGGACCCCTTGCTCTCAAGGCAGGTGACTATCACCTGGGGACCCCAGGAGATGTCTGGGGACACATGTGGCTGCCCTGACCAGGAGAACTTGGTCAGGACTAGGTGGGGGGCTGAGAGCTGTTCACTACGTCACAGAGAGCAGCCCATTCCAATGTCCCTGAGGGACTGACAGTTCCCTCTAGATTGCTGTCCCCGTCCTCACCCAGCTGCGGCCACTCTTCTCAGAAGAGCCTGACAGCCTTCAAATGTCTGATGCCACTGGACACAGAATAGAAGTTTTGCCAGTGTTCCCTGTCCAGTGCTGAAAAGCAGGAGTCCCATGTCAGAGGAAGAAGGGTTCAAACCCCAGCCTACCCACATCTGTGCTGTGCGACCCTGGAGAAACCGCAAACCTCTCTGGGCCTCAGCCTTCCAAAGTTATAAACTGGGGCTATGGTGAGGATTAATGGGGATCCACACACAGAACATTTTCATAATAACAGCTGTCAGATGAATGAGCCACTTTAAAAAAGCTACCACAGTGATGGATGCCCAAGGGCTGGGTACTGTGTCTGATGGGCTAGGGAGGGGTGGCCACGCCTCTCCCAAACCCAGCCTACTCACCACTCTCCCTTTGTCCCCCTGGGGCACCGCGGAGGGCAACAGGAGAGAGGAATGTGGGGACACTGCAGCAGCAGCCATGGCCCTGGGTCACTGACCCCAGAGCCACACACAAAGCCACATCCTGTCAACCTCTGCATTCCAGAGCAAGCAGACTCAGAATGTCCCAGCCCACCCCACCCCACCCCAGAGCCTGCCTTACTGCTCAATCCCACGTAACTGACCTTCTAAAGGGTCCAAGGAGTTTCCATGGCAGCTGCAGGCGAGGAGCACGGACCTTGACAGAACAAATGTGGTGTTAAGGTGGGCAGATGGGGAGGGTTGGCGAGAATGGAGGGATTGGTGAAGATGGGGGCTGGCGAGGATGAGGGGCTGGCGAAGATGGAGCAGTTGGTGAGGATTGGGAGGCCAGTGAGGATGGAGGGGCCGGTGAGGATGGAGATGCTGGTGAAGTGCTTAGCTTCTCACTCACTTTCCATGCGGGCGGGAGTCTCCGCCTGTGGGGTCTAACCCTATCTACCTGGTTAGACTCTAACTGAGCCTCCCAGCCCCTCGGGGCTGCCAGCATGCCCTGAGTTGCACTTGGAAGAGACGAGTCTCTCAGTGCCCGGTCTCCCCAGGACCCAGCTGGGAACTGGCGACTGTGGTCCACACCTCCTGGGCAACAGTCCCAGCTCCTCGAAAGCAGGTTGGTGACTGCCCAGGGGACTCCCAAGGGAGCCCGGGTGGGAGGCAGCAAGAGGGCCACTGGGATGGAAGGCTGGACTATAGCGTGGATGGGGAGGGGATGGGGAGGAGATGGGGCGGGCCTAAGGCCTGGACCCTGAGGGTGGGGCTGAAGATGCAGGAATTGAAGCTGGAAGCTGAGGACTGGGGTTTCAAGCTAATGGGGGGGGGGGGGAGACAGAGGATATAACTTGAGTCTGGGAGGGTATCAAGCTCGGCGTGGGACAATGTGGAAAGTGAGGCAGAGGATAGAGCTGAGTAAGGGACTAGACTTGGGGAGAATCAAGCTGGGGGGGGAGGGTGTTACCAGGCTTGGAGGAATCAAGCTGGTAGGGTCATTTGGAGAGGTTCATGCTGGGGGTATCAAGCTTTGGGGAATCAGGCTTGAGAGGAGGGTCAGCCAGGAGTATTAGGCCTTGCGGGAACAAGTTATGGGGATCAGGCTGAAGGATCAAGCTGGGAGGAGAATCAGGTTTGGAAGGGATCAGGCTTGCGGGGACCCGACTTGGGGAGATCAAGATGGGAGAGGATGAGGCTGGAGGGGATCAGGCTGCGGGAGTGGGGGGATGAAGCCAGGAGGGAGAGTTTGGCGGAGACGAGGCTGGCGGAGGCTTGCGGAGGCTGCGCGGACGCCGGGCTGAGCCGCGCTCTGCGATGAAGCTGGCGGCGGCGTCTCCGCAGCGGTGCGGCAGCAGCTCCTGGGCGCGGCCCGGAACGGGCGAAGCGCGGCGACCGGGGCGGCGGGGACGACGAGGACAGGGCGCGCGGCGCCGAGGCGGGCGGACGGCGCCGGCCGGGGCGGGAGGCGGCGAGCCGGGGCCGAGCGCTGCTCACCGGGGCGCGGCGCGGAGCACGAGCTGGGCAAGGGGTCCCCGGGGCCGGCGGCGCCTCACGCGCGACGCTCCATGCCCCGGACGAGGGCCCGGAAGTGGAGGGCGCGGGGGGACAGCGAAGGCGGCGGACACCGGGGACCCGCCGGCTGTGCCTCCTTTGACCCGGAAGTTGAGCGGCTGGAGCAGCGGATTCTGATTGGATGACGTCAGGACGGAACCAAGATCCGTGGAGTTTTAGGGGGCAACGCGCGGGCCCGTGCCGGGCGGAAGGCGAGGCCGGCGGCGCCGCGCTGCCCCGGAGAGGCTTGGGGGTGGGACACGCCTGCTCCGGCTCCCGTCGGCCAAGCGGACCCTGCGATGACCTACTCAACAGACAGGAGAGGGAAAGGGAAACTGAGGCGGTTCAGTGGCTCTGCCTTCCAAGCAGTTGGCCCTCGTTCGAGACCCGGCCAACGCATCTGTTAAGATGTCTGTTTTCAACTTACCTTTTCATTTCCTTGAAAATCTACTTTCAGAATTTCATTAGACAAAACAACCCTAGCAGGAAGCTAGCCGGGGTTGCTCATGCCAGCCATACCAGCCCTCAGGAAGCTGAGGCAGGAGGACTGCCAGGAGTTCCACGCTAGCGAAGTGATAGCGTGTCTCAAAAACAAGAACCTTAAAATAAAAATACGGGGGGCTGGGGATTTAGCTCAGTGGTAGCGCGCTTGCTAAAGCCCTGGGTTCGGTCCTCAGCTTTGGCAAAAAAAATAAATTAAATTAATAATAATAATAATAATAATAATAAAAAGAGAGGAACAAAAATACGGAGCCAGAATTGTGACTGTGGGAGACTGGGTTAATTCTGATTGGGCGGTCAAGATGGTTCAGCTGATGAAGGCGACTGCCCCTAAGCCTCACTACCTTTGTTCGCTTCCTGGTCCCCACATGATAGCGAGAATGGACTTTTACCTCCATGCCGGGTGCTATGACACGATACAAAATAATTAAAAAGTCACACCCATACACAAAGTAGTCAACATAAGCCCTATTTTAAAGTAACATTCTAATCGAGTTGGCTCCGAAATAACTCCAAAGGAACATGCCATCAGATACATCACCACGGCTTTTGTAGCAACTGCTGGCTTATTTATGCCCATCGCTCCAAACTGGGGGGAATTTGGCACCCACGGCTCCCACTGGGGGCAAGCACTCTGCCCCTGAGCTACATCCCCAGCATCCAACTTTACGCCTCTATTTCTATCTTATTTCTCGTCATTTTTGAGACAGCCCTGGCCAGCCTGGAACTCTCGGCATACATCAGGCTGGCTTTGAACTCCTAGAGATCTGCCTGCTTTTACCTAGACCCACCCTCCAACCCCCGTTTTACTTTTTGTCCATGTGTGCCCGAGTGAGTCCGCACCACCTGAGTGTGCTGAAGAGGGCGATGGGGCCCCTGGAGTTACGGCCATATGAGTGCTGGGAACTGAACTCCCTCCTCGCTGAGCAGTCCTCCCTCCTGTGCCTAAAGAGCTTTTGTAAATAAAGTCACAGGCCCAGAGTTGTCATAACTGGGTTACTGGGGAAGGGCAGCCATTGTTTGGTGAGTATCCCCTATGTTATTGGCGCGCGCGCGCACACACACACCGTCTTGTTGATACTTAGCTTCCTGGATAGCTAACTAGTTGCCTGGACATCCTGAGGGTTACATTTTGAACAAGATGTTGCAACCCGCTTCCCTTTCCAGGAACCCTCCCCAGAGACACCATTTGTTACACAATTGCAGGACATGGCTCAGGGTCTAGAGGCTCTCCCACCTCTTCCCCAGGCTCGGCCATCTGCTCCTCTCTCCTGTCCCAGGACGGAGTCCCCTTCCCTTTCACACACAGCTTAGGAATCTCATCCTCATTTTGGGCAGGGTCTCATGTAGTCCAGGTTAGCCCAGAGTTCACCATCTAGCCAAAGTTTCTCTTGAACTTCTGCCTCCACCTCCCCAGTGCTGGGCTGACAGGTCCGCACCACCATGTGGGGTTAATGCAGAGCTGGGGACAGAGCCCAGGGGCCTGGTGCATGCTGGGTCAGCGCTGACTGCAAGCCCCAGCCTCTGCTTGAACTTCAAAATGAAAGTGTGATGAGGAATGGAGGAGGGGCTCTCTGCGGTCAGGGGTCAGCTCTAGCCCGGAGAGGTGCAGGCAGGGAGATCAGAAACTGATCTTGGCGTAGCCGTGCACTACTGACGACAGAGAGGAGCAGTCTGTGCCTCTATGTCTGGGACTGGAGGAGGGTGAAAATTTGACTCAGGCAATATGAGCGTCAGCCATCCCCCAGCTGGCAACACTGGGGCCTGAAATCCTTCAGGTCTCTGGTCCCACGCCCCAGTGGGGAGTCGGGGGCGTACCTTACACAGGGGGCTTCCAGGAGGCCAGGCTCAGGGAGAGCTGGCTGGACTCCCAACTTGCATTAAGAACACCCTAAATTGAAAGCAGGGTAGAAGCGGGGGAGGGGAAGTACCTGGAGTAGCCTTAGAGATAGGGAACTGGGAAGCGGTGGGGAGGGGCGCAGGTAGAGATGTGGGAATAGGCAATAGGTTGCCAGCTGGGACCTCCAAGTCTTGGATCCACTCTGGGGAGCCTCAAATTCAGAAAGCGGGTTGATTAGGAAAAGGAGCACCCCTCGAACCCAGGAGCACGTGGGCCCTACGGGAGAACGCACAGTGGGACCCCCAGGAAAGCCACAATCACCCTCACTGTCCCATCAGCCCTTCCCTGGCTCTAGCCTAGGTGGATGGGGTGAGGGGCAGGCCTGGCGTGAGGGGAGCCCCGCCCCATCCCTGCGCCCTCCTCTCCGCCTCTTCAGCCGCCCTCCTCCTGTTCCCAGAGCCCGCACCTGGGCTATGTCCAGCACCGGGCTGGAGCCCGGGCAAAGCAAACCTTCCCACCAAGGCCGGCCATCGGCCATCGGGGATGAAAGGGAGCGGCGGAGGAGGGAGGGAGGGAAGGAGAGAGGGAGAGGTCTTTTTTGTTGATTTTAAATTTTATTTATCACGGAGGGAATGTGCATGTGGAGGTTAGAGGACAACCTGAAGGAGTCTGGTCTCCCTGCCTTCAGGTGGATCCAGGAGTAGAACCCAGGTAGTCGGCTTGCTTGGAAACACCTCTAGCCCCCTGCTTCCCTTTTTCTTTTCTTCCTTCCTTCCTTCTTTTCTTTTTTCTCTTTTTTCAAGACAGGATCTTACATAGCCTCAGCTTCCTGAGTGTCAGTGTGCAAGCTACCACACCCGACTTAACTTTAAAGTTTTAAGCCCCCAGATATGGCATACCACCGGAATTCCCTGCACAAAAAAGTCTAAAGTTTAGGCCCTAATCCCTCTATTTTTTAATTTATTATTATTGTTGTTGTTGTTTGTTTGTTTTTTGAGACAGGGTTTCTCTGTGTAGCTTTGCGCCTTTCCTGGAACTCGCTTGGTAGACCAGGCTGGCCCTCGAACTCACAGAGATCCGCCTGGCTCTGCCTCCCGAGTGCTGGGATTAAAAGGCGTGCACCACCACCGCCCAGCTTGTTTTCTGTTTTGTTTTCTTTGTCAACTTGCCACATACAGAGTCATATGGGAAGAAGGAACTTCAATTGAGAAAACACCCATCAGATTGTCCTATGGAGCATTTTCTTGATTGATGGGGAGACCCAGCCCACTGTGGGTGGGGCCATCCCTGGGCTGCTGGTCCTGGGTTCTGTAAGAAAGCAGGCTGAGCAAGCCATGGGGAGCAAGCCAGTAAACAGCATCCTCCATGGCCTGGGCATCAGCTCCTGCCTCCAGGTTCCTGCCCTGTGGAGTTCCTGTCCTGACTTTTTCCAATGATAGTGTGTGGCCTGAGAGTTATAAGCTGAAATAAACCCTTCCTTCCCCAAGCTGCTTTTGGCCATGGTGTTTATTACAACAACAGAGAGTTAACCAGGACCCTTTTCTCTCTACAGTGAATGCACATCTGTCATCCCATCACTCAAGAGGTTGAGGCAGGAGACTGGCTGTGAGTTATAGGCCAGCCTGGGCCACAAATAAAACAAAACACCAACTCTTCCAAGAAAAATGTGGTCAATGGGGCCATGCAAGCGCCCCCACCCCAGCCCAGAGCCTCAAAGCTTGTATGGGGACCACAGCTGCTGGCCCCGCCCCTCTTTTGCTGGTTCCTCCCCCGCTCCCTCCCCTTCCTCATCTCTCCTATTGCAGCTTGAATCCCCTTATCCTGGGGACCGAGCAGGACCAGAGCCCATAGAGGACACAGGACCCAGACAGGGAAAAAGAAGGGGGAAGGAGGTGGGATGGGAGGCATGGGAGAGGGGAGAGGCAGGGACAGGGCAAGCAGAAGGAAGGCAATGGAGAGAAATATCTAGGGAGAGCTATGGGGTCTGTCGGGTCAGCGAGGCTGAGGCTGAGACTGCAGCTCTGTGGTAGATTGCTCGCCTGGCAGGCATGGAGCCCTGGGTTCCGGACCACCCGATCACCTCCACACCCTGACCTCATTAAACTCCCAAGGCAGTGTAAAGACATGGAGGCGGGAACAAGACCAGAGAGACCTCGACCATGACACTGTGTTGCTTGCACACGCAGCGAGGAGCAGCCTCTCTCCCACAGGAAATGCTGCGACCCTTTATAGGGACTGTGAGGGGCTTGGGAATGAGGGGTTGGTCCTAGAGACTTGTCCTAGCCTCAGGGGACTATGCAAATCTGCAGCCTCTCTTTCCTGGAATTGTTTCTCCAGGAAGTAGGCTATCTTGGAAGACAGTCTGTCTCAGCAGACATTGTCTGTGCTGACCCATAAGGCTGAGCAGCATCGGCTGGAATCTCACAACCTCAGGACTCCAATACTCCCTCCCCAAGTCCTCACAATAACTTCTCTAGTCCACGTCAGCCCTTCACTACTGAGACCGACATGAGGGGCTGGTGAGATGGTTTGGTAGGAAAGGTGCTTGCCACCAAGCCTGAGGACTTGAGTGCAGACCCCTGGTACCCACGTAAAATCTGGGCATGGTGCTCATGTGTGTATGTCTGACCCCAGTACTGGGGAGCTGGAGACAGGAGGGGCCCTGGGGTTCCCTCAGTGTCCATCAGCTGAGCTGCAGATCCAGGAGCTGCCCAGTACCAGGTAGAGCGGGGTGTGGTGGTCACATGGTTAGCCCAAGCACCATGGAGGCGGGAGGATCCCTGTGAGTTCCAGATCTGCCTGGGCTACACAGTGAGACTCCAAATCAACAACAACAAAAAGAAGAAGGGGGGGGAGGGGGAGGAGAAGGAGGGGGAGGAGGGGGGAGGGGGAGGAGGGGATGGGGAGGAGGAGGGGGAGGAAGAGGAAGAGGGCAGGAAAGCAATAGAGGCAAATGCTGAGTTTTTTCTGGTAGAACTTGAGAGTGGAGCCTGGCATCCAGGGAGTGGTGGTGCACACCTTTAATCCTAGCACTCTAGAAACAGAGGCAGGCAGATCTCTGTTCTGCAGCCTGGTCTACATAGTGAGTTCCAGGACAGCCAGGGCCACAGAGAGAAACCCTGTCTCGGAAAAAACAAACAAACAAACAAAACAAACAAAAAGGAGTAGAGCCCGGGCTAGGCTGGCAAGGAGAGGGGAGGGACGGGGGGGGGGGGGGGGGAGATGGGGGGGAGACTGGGGGGAGACTGGGGGAGACGGGCTCTGCCCAGGATTGCTGCGCGCGCGCGCGCGCGCTCACACACACACACACACACACACACACACACACACACACACAGCTCAGAGAGGCCAAGGAGGAGCCAGTAAGGAGTGGGGACCATGGTAGTCAGCCTCCAGTAATTCAAGAGCCATCTGAGGACCAGCAAGATGGCTCAGTGGGTAAGGGGGCTTGCCACTAAGCCTGGTGACCTGAGTTTAACCCCTGGAGCCTACATGGTAGACAGAGAGAACAACGCTTGCAAGTTGTCCCCTGACCTCCACATGTGTACCACGGCACACACACAACAAATAAGTAAAATGTAAAATAAAATTTAAAAAACCAGGAACGATGGACCTCGGAGAATCCACTGATAAAGAGGGAGGTTTGAGCTGAAGCCCAGTGCCCAGTGGGTAGAGCACTCACCCAGCGAGCACAAAGCCCTGAGTCACATCACCGGGACCACGGAAACAACGGCATGGGGTGGACACCTGTCATACCAGCACTCAGCAGACTGAGGCAGGAGGATCAGCAGCGGGCATAGTGAACTGAGGCCAGCCTGGGCTCCATGGGACCCTCTTCTCTCTCCTCTCTCTATTCCGAGTCTCCATCTTCCTCCTCTCCAGCTGTTTCTCTTTGTTTCTCCGTCTGTCTTTCTGTCTCTCTACCTCCATCTCTCTCTTCCCCTCCCCCTACTCACCTTTCTCTCCATCTCCACTCCAGCCTCACAACCCCGTCGACTCGTCCCCTCCTGGCCTCCATACATCTGCCTCTCTGTTCATCTCCCATTTTCACCCCCCATGAACCCTGAGTCTGCAGAGCCCCCCCTTACAGCAGCAACAGGTGTTCAGACAACCAGACACCAAGGGGATTAGCCGCCCTCCCCGTCTCTCACCCCACACTGGTTCTGTTACAGACATCAGGCACCTGATTAACTGTCCTCACATCCACCTGTGAAGCCCCCTTCAGGGTCAACAGAGGGCCACAGGCCTGCCGGTGACGGTGTCCCTGCACCTGTTGAGCTGGGTCTCTGTCCCCTGCTGCCTGGCTAGAGCCTCCACCCACACCTGCAGGGTCGGGGACACAGTTCATATAGCGGTCTTCTTCTTTGTAATTAAAAAACTTACATTTATTTATTTTATGTATGGATGTATGGGTGCATGAACTCCTGGGGAGGTCAGATGTCAACAAGTGAGAGAGTGAGAGTCTGTTCCCTCCATCCGCTGTGTGGATCCAGGGGATTGAAGCAGGGTCATCAGACTTAGGGGCAATCGCCTTTTCCTGCTCAGACTTTTTGCTGGCGCCTTGGCAGCACTGCGGTAAGCTGGCTAACATGTCCATCTGCCAGGCTTTTTCTGGATGCGTGAGCCATGTGTGCATTGTCCTCATCACCAGATTTTTAAGTTTTTATTTTTAATTTAATTTATTTTGAGACCGGTTCTCAATTGCACAGCCTTGGCTGGCCTGCAACTTATTAAGTAGACCAGGCAGTCCTGGAACTCACAGAGATCCGCCTGCCTCTGCATCCAGAGTGCTGGGATTAAAGGCATGGCCACCGCTCGGCTCATTTACCCATATTTAGTGGTCAGCTGTACAGCAGCATCAGCCTTTACACCCTTCTCTTCACCTTCTCTGAAGCACCATTTTACATCATTCTAGAACATTCTCAGAGCCAGAATGTAGAACTTAATCCAGCACTGTCAACTAGACAGCAGGCTTCCATTAGACTTTTTTGCTTTTTGAGACAGCAAGCAGAGACACAGACAGACAGAAGGACAAGGAGAGACAGGAGAGACAGGGGATGCCCCCAAGCCCTTCCTCCTACGTCACATGTCCTTAGCTTCCACCTCCCATAGCCCATCAAAGAAAGGGTGAGCTGCTTACTGATGCATCCGTTGACAACATGGGGGCCTCCTGACCCCATGGCCCCACTCTGGACACTCCCCACCTCATGTCAAGACCAAGCCTGTCCCCCCACGGGCCTTTGGAGGAGTCTCATGCCCATGTGTTCACCGCAAGGTCGCCTCCTTCCATTACGAGACAGATGCACACGTACCACCCACACGGTCCCCAGGCTGGAAAACTCCACACAGAACATCCTTGTCACCACGCTGATCACCATGGTTACCAAAAGATGCTGTCTCTGCAAGGCACCCTTTCTCTCCCCTCCTCCCCCACCATTCCTCCACCCCAATTTGATGCCTTAGAATAAAATTCTCCAGTGTTGACTTTAACAGGGGTAGAAATATAACATATGGAATGTTCTAGAAGGGGAAGTTAATATAGGCTACACCAAGGCCCAGCAATCTCCAACAGTATGGATGCCTCCTGGGCACTGACCACCATGCGTTCAGGCTACAGAATGAGCTTGGTGTGTCCACCAGGGCCTGGAGTGAGTGCAGGGTCCACAGAGATGTGTGCCCAAGGCTAGTCGGTCCTTCCTGCCAGGCAGGGGATCCTATGAGCTGACCTGCCTCCTCCCTCCCAACTGCAGGTACCTGCACACCCAGCTCCACCCCATCAGGGAAGCCGGCACAGATCCAACCTCCTGCCGCTAACCTTACCTCACAGGCCCGAGGTAATGCTTCCACACTTCACCTCCACAGCCGGGTCCCAGCCAGCATCAGAGTCTGGACCCTAGATTGGAGGTCGCTCACTTTACCTAAAACAAGTCATATTTCCTTGGATCTCAGGGCCTTTGACCAGTTCCCTTGGGCCTCAGACAGACCCGGGCTTCTGATATCATTAGAACTGAAAACAGGAGACATGCTTACATTAAAAAAAAAAAAAAAATCAGGGGTTGGGGATTTAGCTCAGTGGTACAGCACTTGCCTAGCAAGTACAAGGCCATGGGTTCGATCCTCAGCTCCACATACAAAAAAACAAAACAAAAAAACAACAAAACATCCTAATTTATTTTGTGTACATGTGTGTAACATGTGTGCAATACCCATGGAGGCTGGAAAGGCGCATCAGATCTCAGATCTCTGGAGCTGGAGTCACATGTGGCTGTGAGTCGCCATGTGGGTGCTGGACTTGAACCCTGTGTCTTCTGGAAGGCATCCAACACTCTAACTACTGAGCCATTTTCTCCAGCCCTACCTTTTTTTTTTTCTTCTTCTTCCTGATTTTCTGGGACAGGGTTTCTCTGTGTAGCTCTGACTGTCCTGGACCTTTCTCTGTAGACCAGGCTGGCCTCGAACTAACGGAGACCTGCCTCTGTCTACCAAGTGCTGGGATTAAGGCACATGCCACCAAAACCTAGCTCATCAGTGTATTTGAAGAAAGCTGTGCTCGAAGGTCAGCAACCCTCCATACACACCTTTACTACAAGGTTGCTTCAGGCTGAACATCTAGAATGTTCTACAATGTAACACACCTAACAATGGTGTCAATAAACATACACTGTAAGAAAATTTCAAGGCACACAATTTGGTTTTCCTTCTATTAAGAGAAATAACACACTAGTGTAGACTTTTATTTTTATTTTTACTTATTTATTTATTTACATTTAAGGATTGAAAGCTAGAAGCCTTTGGGGGAAGTTGGCAGAGAATATTGAATTTTTTTAGCTGCAAAAGTATCTACTAGCAGTTTCTCAATGCCCACTGGGTGGCTGTGGTTTTCATTTTCTTCACTGATTTCTTCTTATTTTAAAACTGCCTACAGGGAATTTGTCATCTATAATAAGAAAAATACAACCAATGAAATTATCTTTGAAAGAGTCAATGAGCCTGGCATGGCAGCACACACCTTTAATCCCACCCCTTGGGTGGCAGAGGCAGGTGGATCTCTGTGAGTTCGAGGCCAGCCTCACAACTTGGGCTACATAGTGAGACCTTGTCTCAAAATAACAGCAAATAAACAAACAAAAGATAAAAGAGTCTCTGAGCATCCTGGACACCCATGGGTCCTCTGGGGTGAAGACAGGGTTTGATGCCAACCCAAGGTCCATTGCAGTGGGTGTTGAGCAGTCGGCTGGGTCTGCCAGCTGCTCATCTGTCCACCCATGCGAGGGTTTAGTTTTTTTTCACATTTTGTTTATTTATTGGTGGGAGTCACACGTGTGCCATGGCACACATGCAGGAGCCACAAGACAACCTTTGGATCCCGAGGTCAAACTCAGGTTAGCAGACTTGGTAGTAAGCACCTTTCCCCACCCACCCTCTTGCAGGTCCGAAGGTTTGATTCGATTTCATTTCTTTTTGTGATGCTGTCATAGGAAACAGAGCCTCCCGCCTCTGTCTGTTTTTATTATGCTTGTTGTTATTTTATTATGTTTTTTATTGTTTTTATGATTGCTGGTGATAGAACTCTGGCTCTTGCTATACATCTCAGGCTAGTTTGGAACCCACCATCCGCCTGCATCAGCTTCCAGAGTAACTGGGATCACAGCCCTTTCCCTCCACCAGGGTCAGGGAAACCAGACCCTGATGATCAGGCCTGGCAGCAGTCACCTTTACCTAGGGTACCATCTCACTGGCCCTGTGACTCTATCCTTTAAGGCATGTTCCCAGAAGCCCCCCAACCAGATTTATCCAAGCCAGAATGCCTGCTCTACACAGTGCAGCGGCATCCAAACCTCTCCACCAGCAAAGGCGCACACAGTAGACGCCCAATGCTTGCTTCAGCCTTAGGATGGATGCTGTGGTGCGGGAAGAGGGGCTCCTGTTTTCAGATTTTCCTGCTTTGAGGGCGGGGTCTGCCCAGCCTCCCAACCTAGAAGGGAGCATACAGCTTTCCCACCATAATTACGGTAATTAGCATGAAGATTTGGGGGGTGGGGCCGAGGCGGGAAGGAGGACTTTGGCCTGGGCTGACCTGCTTCCCCACAGGCATCCTGATTGGTCCGCGTCTACCATGTGATGTGCACCGTGGACTTGTTGCTGGGCATCCCATCATTGCCATGGCGACGGCTGTCGCTGCGCTGCTGAGTGCTGGTGATGGTGGTGGGAGCTGGAGATGTGTTGAGGGGTCTCAGGACTCAGTGGGTGGTGATGAGAAGGGACAGCAGCCCCAGGCGAGCGCTGCCACCCTCCCCTGCTCCCAGAAGGCCTGTTCTCCAACCCAAGTGCCCCAAATCCCCATCCCTACCCCAACACAAGGCCCGTAGCCAGCACGTGGGTGGCAGCCACAAGGTCAGGCTTGAGCAGGGACCAGGACATGCAGGGACGACGACCCATACATGCATGGACAGGCACATACAGGCCAGTCTCAGAGCGGGTGGGCATATGGTTGCTAGTGAACAACCTGCATTCAGAAGAGAGTGGGGATTGGCAAGATGGCTCAGTGGGTAAAGCAGATTGCCACCAAGTCTGAAGAACAGGGTTTGATCCCATGATCTGCATAGAGGGAGGAAAGACCTGAATCTCACATGTTGTCCTCTGACCTCTACACTGTTCTGCATAGACAGTCATACAATAAATAAGTTAAATATATATGGAAAGTAGCAGAAACAACCCCAGAATCTCTTGGATCTTCCCTTTTATGTGTCACTGGTGGATCATATTTTTTAAATATTTTATTCATATGAGGGATGTGTAGGAGCCACAACACGCCTGTGGAGGTCACTGAACAGCTCTCCATATGCAGTTCTTCCCTCCCATGTTGTGGGTCCCAGGGATCGAACTCAGGTAGTCAGGCTTTAGTGGCAAGCCCACTTACATACTGAGCCATCTTACTGGCTCAGAGACATATTTTATATCTGCATGAGCTACAGCAGCTCCCTGTCAACACAGAACAGACTCGTGAAATTTAATGTTGGTCTCCTTTTACCCGGGACATGATCCATAATCAGATGTCACCGTCTGTCCCCATCTTGTTCTCAGCAGTCCTTTGTCCTCTAATCTGGGGACAATCACAGTTTGCACTGCACTGCTGCTCCTGTCTGAACTGCCCTCAGCTTTGAAGGTGTGTTCTGCAGATGTTCACTACCCAGAGCTAAGACAGAGTAGCCCTGTGTGGACCGGGCTGACCTAGAACCCTCTCCATCCTTCTGCCTTAGCCTTCTGAGGCACCACCACACCTGGCTTCTGTCCTTTCTGTTATTTGTCTGAAGTTTGGGGACTAGAGCCAGAACCACCCATATACTAGGCAGGCCAGTCCCTCACCACTCATGGGGAATCCTAGGCGGGGCTCTACCATGACCATGTCTGTCCCCAACCCCGCACGGTGTGTGTGTGTGTGTGGGGGCGTTCCAGGTAGGGCTCCATGCTGACTGTGCCCCCAGGTCCTCACTGTGGATTCTAGGAGGAAATATCACTTTTTTTTTTAAAAACGATTTATTTATTATGTATATAGCCTGTATGATTGCAGGTCAGAAGAGGGCACCAGATTCAATACAGATGGTTGTGAGCCACTGTGTGGTTGCTGGGAATGGAACTCAGGACCTCTGGAAGAGCAGTCAGTGCTCTTAACCTCTGAGCCATCTCCAGCCCAGAGGAAATATCACTCTTGAACTGGACAAGATGACGTTACATGTTCCTTTGGACAGAGCAGTGATCGTCACTTGACTGCTGCTACAGGATACAGTGGTTGTGAAGTGTTCATGGGATTAATAGCAATGAACCTGGAGAAAATTAGATGCACTTCCACGCCTTGATTGTGATGGTTATCCCGCTGGTGCCGAGTGAACGCCTGTTCGCAGAGACACCCAAACGGGCATCCCCAAAACTCTCCGTTTCTTGGCTCCTGGACTGGCCTTCTAAGTAAGCTGGGAAATTGAAAGGGACGAGAAAGACACTGAGATTACGAGGCACCTCAGGGCCCCTCACCTGCCCAGGCCTGACAGCAGCTTCAAGGGCAGGAAACATGAGCCTGGCATGTCACAGCTGGTGATGGAGGCACCCGAATCCACAGAACAACAGCTGACGGACGAGCTTCGAGCAATCTCAGGGGGCCTGGTGGCCCGCAGAGGGTCTTGAATTTGCACATTTGTGGGGCCAGTGAACTTGATCTCAAGAGGCCTATGAAGCCTGTGGCCACGGACGCCCTCACTGCTCTGTTGTTTGTACTCTAGCTCCTCAGGAATGGCTACAGTCATTCTTCCTCAGCACTTCCTAGAGACCTTGCAAGGGCCTCTCTCAGGGGCCCTCTGACTCCAGGGGTCTCCCTAATGGCTTTAGAGCTGAGCCTGAGCAATGCTGAGCTGATACAGAGGCTTCAGACAACAGCAGCCCATGTGCATCATCATAGGGGGCAACCCTGCACTCGCCATGCATTCTGTGCGCTAGCCTCGGAATTCTCACCATTCCCTAAGGGTTCAAGTCTGTGATCTGAGTATGCCATGGTCAGGATGGAGACCCCATCTAAAAGCCCCCAGTGAGGGTCTGGGGGCGTGGTCAGGGTGGGGCCCCTCCTAGAATCCCCAGTGAGGGTCTGGGGGCGTGGTCAGGGTGGAACCACGTCCAGAATTCCCTAGAAAGGAGGGTGGGGGCGTGGCTTACTGATGAACACTTCTCTGTGATGTGCACCGGTTTAGCTTCCATCCCCAGGTCTGTAAAAATAAAAAGAATTTAAAATCTCTTAGTGCCAGGCGGTGGTGGTGCACGCCTTTAATCCCAGCACTCGGGAGGCAGAGGCAGGCGGATCTCTGTGAGTTCAAGGCCAGCCTGGTCTACAGAGTGAGTTCCAGGACAGGCTCCAGAGCTACACAGAGAAACCCTGTCTTGAAAAACAAAAACAAAACAAAACAAAACAAAAATTCTCAACATACTCTTACTCCCATTGCTTGTGAGGTAGAGACAGATCTCTGTGAGTTCTAGGCCAACCAGACCTACACTGTGAGATACTGACTCGAAAATATCAAACCTCCTATCCCACATTGAACAGCAGAAAAAGGAACACCAGTCCCCACTAAGGGTCTAGCTGAGAAGACATTAATGTCAGAGTCACCACTGGCCTCTCTCCATCCTTCCGAGAAACACTCCCAATCGTCTCCTCTGCCTAGCGAGCTAAAGAGTTACAGCCTTCGCGGGTAGGGGATACGACTTTGGGATGTAGGGTCTAAGACCATCAGGAGAGCATCCCTGTTGGCCTCCAGTGGTAGGACAGCCTGAGTGTGGTCCCGGTGGTGTGGGACTTCTCTTGAGCCAGTCCACCCATTAATCTCCCCTGCCAGGCAGGTCAGGTTTCAGGTGGGGCCCAGGCAGATGTTGAGCAGAGCAGTTCTGTTTTCCTTAATCCTTGAGGCCCCAGGAACTGTCCTTTTCCGAGAAGCAACAACAGGCCGGTTAAGGCCACCATCTGTGCAGACCTGCCTGGGCTTGGGGGGAGGGCAGAGGTTGCCATAGCAACACTGAGTAAGGGGCTGGGGGTGTGTGAGTGTTCACATGCCAGGCAGGGCATACAGATGAACACAGTCAGACACAATGCTGCTAGATCTTTCTTCTTCTTCTTCTTCTTCTTCTTCTTCTTCTTCTTCTTCTTCTTCTTCTTCTTCAATACATCTTGATGCCTTTTGGCATTTGAAGAAAAAATAAGTTATTATTTTTTCTTTTTAAAATTTTTTTCTAGTTATTTTTTTAACCTATTCAATTTTGAGTAGCCCAAGCTGACCTCAAATTCAATGTGGAGCCAAGGCTTGAATCCAGAGGCCCTTGCTCACTACCAGAGTGAATGACCCATCAAGTCGCAAACACACCTTCTGCTTGCTTCCAGCCCTACGTCCCTTTTTTTTTTTTTTTTTTTTTTTTTTTTTTAAGAGATGGTCTCTAAAGTTCTTTACTCCTGGGTCGTTTCAAGCTTTCAAAAATCCTCCTGCCTCAACTTCCTGAGTGTGAGGATGACAGGCCTCAGATAGTACGCCAGTTTTAGCTAGTGCTCACAGCTTCAGTATCATATGGGTGTGGGTGGGTGATTATTAAAACCCTCACCGCTGTGTGTCCGCCCACACCCATACTTCTCATGATACAAGGTACACTGCAAACCTGGGGTCTCCCGGAGGGGAAAGTGGAATCATGGGCCTTTACTTTAAGCACAGTTTCCCAGGACATAGGAGCAGAGCCTGCATTAGAAAGGGGGACCGAACTGTGAGGCCAGTTGGAACTGGGAGTGGCAGCCCATACCTGTCATCCCAGCATTTGGAAAGCAGAGGCAGAAGGATTTCAAATACGAGACTACTCCGGGCTACAGAGCAAAGGCCCTGCATCAAAGAGCTAAAACAGTGCTGGGAGGCGCTTCCTGAGTGAAGTCTGGGCGGTGCAAATGTGAAGGACTGAGCTTTTCCCACAGCGCTCATCAGAAGCCAGGCATGGCTGTACATGCTGCAGTTCCTGTGCAGAAGCTGAGCTAGACCTTGCTGGCCACACAGCCTAGTGGCAGCCAGCAGGCTCAGCTTCAGTGAGAGACCCCGTCTCAAGACAGAATGTGGAGAGTGGTCAAGGAGAACACAGATGTGAGCCTCCAGACGCCACTCCCTGGGTGTGTGTGGAATCCTTCATACACACACATGCACACATACACAAATAATAAATAAAAATAATTAAACACTTGGGAGGCAGAGACAAGTGGATCTCCAATTTCGAGGCCAGCCTGGTCTACAGAGTGAGTTCCAGGACAGCCAGGGCTACACAGAGAAAGCCTGTCTCAAAGAAAAGAAAAGAAAAGGATTACAAAGAAAGGGAGTGGAAATGATACTGCAGAAGCACACGTGTGAATATTTGTGTGTGCTTCCTTCATGATGTCCAAACAAGGCAGTGGTCGGAACTCCAAGTCCTCGAACTAGGAAACACCTGGTGGGCAAAACCCACCCACAGAATGCTGTGACTTGACGCTGACAGAAGCAGTTAGGTAAAGGGGCTGAAGAGGCCTGCTGCCTGACCACCTGGTCCCATCCCTGGGATTCCCCTGGTAGGAGAGACCGACTCCTTCAAGTTGCCCTGAGCTCCAGGTGTGCAGCACAGCGTGTGTGTGTGTGTGTGTGTGTGTGTGTGTGTGTGTGTGTGTGCACGTACACGAGCAAGGGCACCTTTTCTCTATTTATCTGTTTGTATGTGCTGGGATGGAACACACAGCTTCACAAATGTGAGAGAAGGAATCCAGAAAACAACCCTCCCTCAGCCCAGAAAAGGTTCTCCAAAGGTTTAAGATAACATTTTAAAATATGGATTCCCCAAGCTAGAGAGATGGCTCAGCGGTTAGGAGCACTGGCTGCTCTTCAAGAGGACCCAGGTTCAATTCCCAGCAACCACATGGCAGTCCACACCTGTCTGTAACGCCTGTTCCAGGGAATATGACTCCCTCACATACACATGCAGGCAGAATACCAATGTACATAAAATAAAAATAAACAAAATTTTAAAAGCCACAGGAAAAAAATAATCCCAGGAAGCACAAGCTGGCTGCTGACTTCCGTACATATGCACATGCTTAAATAAACAAATACATAATTTGAGAGAGATGATTTAGTACTTCTTTGGGGGTTTCAAGGTTTGAGGGATGAGAGGAGAGAAAGATGGATCCATATAAGTTTACACAAGAGACCACTAGAAGGGACAGGGACAACTGACCAGCTTAGACCTTGCACCTGGCTCTCCAGATTCTCATCCCAGCGCCCACAGCTGCTTACTACACTGGTCTGTAGAATGGGCTGGGACTGTCAGCTCTGCAGCCTTGGGGAGCTGGTAGGATACGTACTGTGAATCATCCCCAATTTGTCAGTATGGAGACAAATGATGCCATGTAAATGATGGTGGGTGCAGTGCCACACACCTGTCATCCCAGTGCCAAGAAGGCTGAGGCAGGAAGGTCAGGAGCTCAAAGCCAGCCTGGGCTACATAGTGAGATGCTGTGTCACAGCGGGAGGCTGGGCTGGGGCTCAGGGGTGGAGCACTCGCCTAGTAATCAGCAAGCACTAAGTTCCTGCCCTAACACCGCAGATGCTTGATGGGAGCCTGAGGCAGGAGAATCGTAAGTTTGGGGTCAGCCTGGGCTACAGATCAGGACCCTGACTCCAAAGCAAAACAAAAGTCGACAAATTCCAGAATTGAGCCCCACCTCTGCCATAAGCATCTACGAGCCTCGTTTTCCCGAAAATCTCAGTTTCCCTGTGTAGAACTGGACTTTATGGGACACATACCGGAAGATCCCTAATGCCGCTGGATGCTCAGTGATTGGGGTGGGTGTGATTCTCATGTGAAGACTTCATGAGCCCAGTGATTGTACCCCATCCTCATCTGGAAACCATATATATATATATACATACATACATATTTTTTTTGGACAGATTCCAGACTTTTATTCTGAAGTCGAGGCCCCAACCTATGAGGTAATCCTTGGAGCTTCACTCGAGTATGAGTCCTATTGGTCCACTGGCCAAGCCCCGCCCAGGGTTCCCTGTGCTCCGCCTTCCTCTCAAGCACATAAAAGTGTAACATCCGGACCTGGGCAGCCACCGGGAAACCTGCAGATGCTGCTGAACAGGAGCAGGTGAGGCATGCAGGGAGAAGAAACAGGTGCTGGGGGAGGGGAGGAGGATAATGCAGGTTGGCACATCTTCCAGAGGCCAACTGGACTGTCTGGGAAGGAGAGAGGAGCCAGGGCAGTCTCCCTGGGAGGTGGGAGCAGGTGAGATCCTCGCACCTTGGGTCCCGGTCCCCCTCCTGGAGCTCCCTGGGACGATAGGAAGGGATTAAAAACGAAGATGGGACCCTGCAAGGCGGGACAGACTCAAGCAGCGGGCATCCGGGCAGAAGGCGGATGCTGGGAGCCTGTTCTTGCGCCCACCCAACCGGAGGAATGGCTAATTATGTTTCAGCACTGGAGCCAGGGACAGCGCCAGCCGGGTGGGGGACAGGCAGGGTTCCGATTCAGCACCCAGAGCCCGGACAGCTCCCAGCGGGCCTCCAAGGAGACTTGGTTTCAACACGGCACAGCACCAAGCTCACAGTACTCGGCCTCAGAGACAGCCTTGGGGTCTGTTCTGGTGGAGAGAGTGCAGGAAGAGGGTGGTCTGAGACCTCTAACGGTTTGAGACACTTGTCCTTTACGGAGGGGATTTTTTTTTTTTTTTTTTTTTTGAGATAGGGTTTCTCTACATAGTCCCGGCTGTCCTGGAACTCACTATGTAGACCAGGATGGCCTCAAACTGGCCTCAAACTCAGAGTATGGGAGAGGCATTCTGTCAACCAAATAAGTGCCACTGGGTGAACTGATGTCCCAAGTGAAGCAGTGAGGGGCAAGCCAGCCCCAATCTAACTTTTTATCTTACAAAAGGGACTCTCTCTCTCTCTCTCTCCCTCTCATTTTATATATATGTATATATATTATCCTGTAGCCCAGGCTGACTTAGAACTCTATGTGAAGCCAAGGATGATCTTGAAATCCTCATCCTCCTGCCCCCAATTCTTGCGTGCTGGGGTAACAAGTGTGTGCCACTCACACCTAGATCAATAAATCCCACATTGCTGATGCAGCAGGATGTGGGTTGGGTGGTTAGAGAACTGATCTCTCTTGTGTCGGGGGGACGGAATGGGAAAGGGAAGCTTAGACATGGTAAGTCAATGTGGCCTGTTCCTCTCCACGCGGGACCAGCACAGGACAAGGACCAGGGGCTGAGCATGTGAGCCAGTGCTATATGGAAGACTTGTGATTTTGTTGTTCTGATGTGGTATGACAACAAGTCACAGCCGGCCTCATAGCGTGGACTCCCTTCACCTTTCTCCTGAAACACAGGAAGCAGTTGGGGCAGGAAATTGGGGCAGGAGGGGGAGAGGGGGGAGTGGGGCATTGGCGGGGGAGGGTGTCTGGCAAGGTCGCAGGTCCTGAGAGTCCTGCAGTGTCTCACAGGTGCTATTGGCCTGTCACTCAACACTTCTACAGAACGGAGTGGGAGACACAACCTCAGGGCCCTGAGCCACCTCGCCATGCTTTTTTAGAGAATCAAATAGGGAACGGTGGGCTGGTGGTAAAGGGGCTGCAGAGACCCTGGGGACCTGAGTCTGGTTCCCAGGACGACAGGGCAGATGGATAGAAACAACTCCTGCAGGTTGCCCTCTGGCTACCACACATGTGCTGTGACACACACTCACACACACAAAGAAACACACGTAAAACTTTTAAAGGAGGGATGGGCGTAGGAGGTGCTTCTAAAGCACCCTGAAGTTACTTTTTCTTTCTTGTCTTCCTTTCTTCCTTCCTTCCACTTGGTCTGTCTGTTCTGAGACAGCGTCTCCTGTAGCCAAGGATAGCCTTGACAACTGGGCCCTCTTGCCTCCACTCCCTGAGTAGTGTCCACACTATGTCCAGTGCACGTGGTGCTGGACCTGGAGTTTCAAGCACACTGCCTGGACACTGTACCCACAGAGTCCCAACCCAGGGTCTTTTTCAATAAAACTTCTGTGTTCCCTACACACCAACCACTAGTTGCATGATTGAGCCCAGGACAATGTGGACTTGTGTTTGGTGGGTCATGGCACCCTTAACATTCATCAAATATCACCTGTGACATCCAAATGCAGTCACTAATCCCCACCCCAGTGGATTCTCCCCAGATTCCTGGTGCTATGACATGGGAAGGAAAGGGTTTATTTGGCTTACAGTGATGTTCACATTCCACCACTGAGGGAAATCAGGACCGGAACCTGGAGGCAGGAGCCAATGCAGAGGTCATGGAGGGTGCTGCTGACTGGCTTGCTCCCTATGGATTGCTCAGCCTGCTTTCTTATAGAACCCAGGACCAGCAGCCCAGGGATGGCCCCACCCCAAACCCCCACTAGAAGATTCCAGTCAGGGTGCCACACCTGACTAAGCCCCCAGACCCTCAACTGAGAGATTCCAGTCAGGGTCACCACCCATGACCACATCCCCAGCCCCTCACTGGGGGATTCTAGGCAGAGAGTCATCCTGACCACGCCCCCAGCCCCTCACTGGGGATTCTAGGCGGGGCTCCACCCTGACCACGCCCCCAGACCCTTACTGGAGGATTCTAGGCAGAGAGTCATCCTGACCACGCCCCCAGACCTTCACTAGGGGACTCTAGGTGAGGGCTCAACCCACGACCCAAACCAGGCATGGAGATAAAAGACCAGGAAGGATTTCAGGTGAGAAGTGTAGATTCTAGGCAGGGGCTCAATTGATGAGTCCCACTTTTAGCTTTTATTTATTTTGCACTTTTTTTTTGAGACAGGATCTCACTATACAGACTAAGCTGGCCTGGAATTCAGAAACCCACATGCCTCTGCCTTGCCTTACCTTTTATTTCTTGACCACATCGTGCTCTTCTGCCCTGAATGGCCTTGAACTCAGGCTCTTCCTGTTTCTACTCCCCCATAATCTAGGGTGATGGCCTGTGATACCAGGCGTGCTACTGTGTTTTCCCGGTGCCCAGCCCAACACATGATATTCAGCGGGTGCTCAACAAATGTGTGTTGAATCCACAGAGGCATCAAGGAATACAGCCACCCAGCAATCAGTAAACAAAATCCATATGTTCGCTGCACACACACTGCGATTCCTGTCTGGGCTCTAAGAGGGAGCAGCTGTTGAGGGACAGCAATGGCAGGTGTCTCCTGGGGAAATATAATTAAATTTCTGGATACTCAGGGGCTGGCCAATGAGAGAACAGCCCCAGGAGAGAGCCGGTCTCTGTTCATTAGCACTTAGGAGACATTGATTCCTAATTAGCTGGGGCAGGCCCTGTCTCCCTCCTTCACCCCAGAGGAACGGAATCTTCTCGCTCCTGGCCTGGGAGTCCTGCCTCAGTGGGCCTATTAACAAGCTGAGAGAATAAGATTAAATGATGCCTAAATGCCAGAGGTCTTATGGATGGGAGCATCTGGGGGGCCTTTGATGTCTGGGTTAAGTTGCACAGCGGAAGATTTTCTCATATACTGAGCATCATGAAGAGGAAGAGATAAGGGAACAAATGTCCACAACCATGTTTCAGAAATTCTGCCCTGCATTCCTTTTTCTTTTCTTTTCTTTCCTTTTTTCCTTCATTTCTTTCTTTCTTTCTTCCTTCCTTCCTTCCTTCCTTCCTTTCTTTCTTTCTTTCATTCTCTCTCTCTCTCTCTCTTTCTTTACTGTCCTGGAACTTGCTCTGTAGTCCAGGGTGGCCTCAAACTCACAGAGACCCACCTGCCTCTCAAGTGCTGGGATTAAAGGTGTGTGCCACCACCACC
Organism: Onychomys torridus; assembly: GCF_903995425.1. Lineage (NCBI taxonomy): Eukaryota > Metazoa > Chordata > Mammalia > Rodentia > Cricetidae > Onychomys > Onychomys torridus. Next base: position 5,331,461 of record NC_050463.1, read on the forward strand.
CAGTTTATCCTACATTCTTTTTTTTTTTTTAAGATTTATTTATTTACCATGTATATAGTATGCCTGTACACCAGAAGAAGGCACCAGATCTCATTATAGATGGTTGTGAGCCATCACGTGGGTGCTGGGAATTGAACTCAGGACCTCTGGAAGAGCAGCCAGTGCTCTTAACCCCGGAGCCACCTCCCAGCCCCCCCTACATTTTTGTACTCACCCCAAGTTCATCCTTTTGATTGGAACCATCAGGTCTCCAGGAGTGGGCACTGAGCTGGTTAGGTTTTCTCTACTTGACACTAGCCAGAGTCATCTGGGAAGAGGGAACCTCAGCTGAGAAAATGCCTCCGCCAGGTTGGCCCGTGATTCCTTTACTTCATATTGATCAGTGTGGGTGGGGCCACCTGGGCAGGTTGGATAAAAAGACAGGCTGAGCAAGCTGTAGGGAATGGGGCCATAAGCAGCCACCTCCATGCCCACAGGTTCCCCTCCATGATGGACTCTAACCTGTGTACCAAGTGAACTCTCTCTTCCCCAAGATCCTTTTGCTCTTTGTCATAGCAACAGGAAGCACCCTAGGCTGTCTTTTCCATTGTCTCTCAGCAGATCACAATAGTAGAAAAGAAAAGAAATGGGCAGCGTCTTAGTTAGGGTTTCAGTTGCTGTGAAGAGACACCATGATCATGGCAACTCTTATGAGGAAAACATTTGAGGTGGCAGCTTACAGTTCAGAGGTTCAGTTCATTATCATCATGGTGGGAAGCACGGCGCCATGCAGACAGACATGGTGCTGGTGAAGGAGCTGCAACATGTTGATATGCAGCACCAGGAAGTAGACTGTCTTACTGGGCACGGCTTGAGCATATATGAGACTTCAAAACCTGCCTGCACAGTGACACACTTCCTCCAACAAGGCCACACCTACTCTCCAACAAGGCCACTTAATAGTGCCACTTCCTTTGGGGGACATTTTCCTTCAAACCACCACAGACAGCAAGAAAGCTCAGTAGGAAGACAACATTTGGTGCCAAGCCTGAGGACCTGAGTTTGATTCCTAAGACCCACATGGTGGAAGGCAAGAACAGACTCTACATGTGAGCGCTGGCTAGTCTTGGGAAAGGGGCCGCAGGGGTGGGTCAGTGGTTAAAAGCACTGGCTGCTCTCACTGAAGACCCGACTTTGGCTCCCAGCACTCCCATGCCAGTTCCCGGATTCTGATGCCCTCGTGGCTGCCACTGGGTACCTAGCACACCCTTGGACACAGACACACACGCTGGCAATGCACTGGCACACAGAAAATAAAACAAAAAGGTAATATTGCTGAAGAGTGGACCCTCCACATTTGCACACGGTGAGTGTGAGGCTAGCCTGGGATCCACCCTGCGCCATCCTTCCTTCCTTGCTTCCTTCTGAAGCCTGACCAGCTCTCCACAGACCCCATCTGGTTAGCTTCCATGTGTAGTTTGAAGGAGATGCCCGGTATGTACATGTGTGGCTCTGCATGTGTGTGCTGGAGTACTTGCTCATGTCTGTGGAGGCAAGCAGCCAACACTGGCAGTCAGACCTCAGGTACCATCCACTTTTTTACATCTATCATTTATTTACCTACTGAGTACACATGTATATGTGCGACTGTCCCCTGTGCAAGTCCCTCTACTTGTAAGATTCAGTTCTGTCTGTCCACCGGGCCCTGGGGATTGAACTCAGATCATCAGGCTTGGTGGCAAGCTCCCCTTACCAGCTGAGCCATCTTACTGGCCCCTCTCTCATTTGAGACTTATCCCATTCTATAGCCCGGGGTGGCCTGGAACTCAAAACAATCCTCCTGCCTCTGTCTGCTAAGTGTTGATATTACAGATGCAAGCCACCATGCCTGGCTTTACCATCCTCTTACAAAGCAGTAAGGTTTCCCAAATATCTGGAAAGATTTCCTTAAGAACCTCACCACAGACCCAGGAACAACACAGCTCCTTTTTGGTTGTCAAGTCCCCTAGCAGATGGCAGACTTGCATGGTATCTACTTTCTGCTCCATTGAGGGGGTGTAGACCTCATGCCCAAGGGTCTTGCATGAGAACTTCATGCAGTTTCTCTAGCTCACAGGGTAGGGCTCAATCTGTGATCCCACACCAGTCACATGGAGTTGGGGATGGGATCTGCCACATGCCCACAATGGTGTCACTTGATGGTTTTTTTTTTCCTTTTTTTTTTTTTTTGGGTTTTCGAGACAGGGTTTCTCTGTGTAGCTTTGCGCCTTTCCTGGAACTTACTTGGTAGCCCAGGCTGGCCTCGAACTCACAGAGATCTGCCTGGCTCTGCCTCCCGAGTGCTGTGACTAAAGGCGTGCGCCACCACCGCCCGGCCTTGATGTTTTTTGTTTGTTCGTTTTTGGTTTTTGGAGACAGAGTTTCTCTGTGTAGCTTTGGAGCCTGTCCTGGAACTCACTCTGTAGACCAGGCTGGCCTCGAACTCACAGAGATCCACATGCCTCTGCCTCCTGATTGCTGGGATTAAAGGCATGCGCCGCTGCTGCCCGAAGCCGCCACCACCCAGCCACTGATGTTTTTTACTAAATGTCAGTCACTCTAGTTTATCAATAAAGACTTAGACGCCGGGCAGTGGTGGCCCACACCTGTAATCCCAGCACTCGGGAGGCAGAGGCAGGTGGATCTCTGTGAGTTCGAGGCCAGCCTGGTCTATAAAGCTAGTCCAGGACAGGCTCCAAAGCTACAGAGAAACCCTGTCTCGGAAAAAAAATAATAAATGAATGAATGAATGAATAAATAAATTAAAAAAAAAATAAAGACTCAGGAGCCAGATGCTGGGGTGAAAGCCTACAAGCTCAGAAAGGCCGAGAAAGCACCTCACTGACCTTCCTCCTCCATCGTCATCCCAGAAAAGACTTCCTTTCTCCTTTGATGTGTCAAACAAACAAAAACTCAAACTGAATGTCCCTCCCTTCTACTTCCTGCGAGTCTCTCTCCATCCTCCTGACTCCTCTTTACTCTCTATGGTTTTTTCCTTGTTCACTTCCTGTCAGCTGGTTGCTTGTTCCACCTCTAGACCATTGGTTGACTTTATTTAATCCTATTTACAGTAAGCAGAAAGCTTAAAGGTACATGCTGGACTGAGCCACACCACAGCTAGCAACAGGTTTTTCAGTAAATAATGAATCTCAGGGCTCAAGTGTGATCAGATATCCTATGTCAGCCACTGGTGTCACTGAAGGCAGAGGTGGGCTGGCTAGGGAGAGTGAGCCAGCTTCTGGGAGTGGGGGGAGGTTTGTCCTTGTTCAGATACATATCTACGTTCAGGAAGACAACAGTTGTCAGGACCCTATGACCTCCCCAGGCACTGGCTTTTGACCAGGTTTTCAGGAGAGCAGGTGTCAAATCTGATCAGAAATGACGTCATGCCACTACTGCCCCAGAGCAGCATTTGTCTGCCACCACACTGCAGCCCCAGGGTCCAGTTAGTGTGAGTGCCCATGTGCTGGGGTCAGAGGACAACTTCCAGGACGGGTTTGCTCCTTCCCCAATGTGGGTCCTTTGCAGCAAGCACTTTTGCCCACTGAGCAGCTTCATTGGCCCCAAACTCTTTTTAAATTGTATTTTTGTCAGAGGTGGTGGCGCACGTCTTTAATCACCACACTTCGGAGGCAGAAGCAGGCGGATCTCCGAGTTTGAGGCCAGCCTGGTCTACAGAGTGAGTTCCAGGAATGCCAGGGCTACACAGAGAAACCCTGTCTCAAGAAAAAAAAAAAAGTTTGTTTAGAGACAGGTCCTTACTCTGCAGTCCAGGCTAGCTCAAACTCACAAAGATCCTCTTCTCTCAGTCTCCCAAATATATGACTATAAAAAGTCATAATGGACAGCTTCCCTTTCTGGGGAGATGGACATGGGCACTGTCAGAACTGGGAGACGTGCAGTACTCACTGGTCAATGCCAGCCACCGTAAATCTGTACACTTACTGTCATATGCTGTTGAGGCAGTCTCACATAGCCCAGGCTAGCTCAAACTCCCTATGTAGCCGGGGTTGACCTTGAACTCCTGATTCTCCTGCTGGATGACAGGTGTGTCCCCATGCCTGGCTTGTGTGTGGTGTTGGGAGTTGAACCCAGGCCTTTATGCATGCCAGGTAAGTGCTCTCTACCCACTGAACTATAGCCCCAGCCTGGCTTTTCATTTTTTATGTTGCTTGTTTTATGAGTCCAGGTTTTCACTCTGTAGCCCAGGCTGGCCTGGAACTCATGACCCTCCCTCCCCATCTTCCCAAGTCCTGGGGTGACAGGTGAGCTCCACCCCGTGGTCTTCCTCTGGATGGAGCTTGCAGGGTTTCGATGCAGACTGATTGTGATCCATCTAGCCACTTTCCTTCCAGGAGATGTTGCTTTCTGAGCCTCTTCAGAGCTGGGTCATACTGACATAGGACCATCTGGGCCACACAGACCAGGATTTTATCCCAATTATCCCGGCTACAAGGAGCTGAGACAAGCCAGCTTGCCATTGAACCCCCTCCTCTCTCCCTCCCCCCCTCCCTCTCCCCCCCCCCCCTCTCTCTCACACACACACATTTGTTCTCTACATGACTTGGCCTGCCATCCACCCTCCTCTTCCTCCAAGCTGAGTTGGCATAGCATCCCTACTTAAGACATTTTGTTTTATTTAGCGAGTTAGTTTTTTCAAGACAAGGTTTCTCTGTGTAGCCCTGGCTGTCCTGGAACTCGCTCTGTAGACCAGGCTGGTCTTGAACTCACAGAGATCCACAGAGGCCATGGGACCCCCTGGAGCTGCAGTTACAGTTGTGAGCCGCCATGCCATGTGGGTGCCAGGGATCGAACCTACTTCCTCTGCAAGAGCAGACAGTAATCTAACTGCTGAGTCATCTCACCTGAAGACCTGGGGGCAGATGCAATATTGTAGCCTTTTACCTAACAGGCTAAGGTCCAGACAGGTAAAGCATGTGGTTCAGGGAAGCTCAGCCAGAAAGAAGCAACTGGGTCCATTCAGCTTGGGGCCCAATCCTATGAAGTTCTTTGATACTTTACACAACTTCTGATAGTCTGGTGTTCCCTGGCATCATGGTCCGTGTTGTTTGAGATATAGCCTCAATGTTGTCCAGGCTGGGTCCTCCAGGCCTCAGCTTCTGGGGTAAGGGGATTATGAGTCAGTCACGAAGCCTGACTGCCGCATAACACTGATGAGGTCTCTCTGACTTTCCCAAACAGGGGCTTGAGGTGGTGACTCCATGAGTCATTCCCAGACACCAGGACCCCGAAGGTCTCTGCTTGGAATCTGCCGTATCGTGGAATTTTATTTGGGAGACATAGAAGGTAGGATTCAGAAGTCCAATGACACCCCCCACCTCCACAACCCAGCCCCCCAACCCCTGCTCAGCAAGCACAGCGATCCCCACCCCAGGGAGGGGGGGGGCTTGCCCAGAGAGCCTTGATTACTTCCTACTCCTTAATGGGTCCTTCAGAAGAGTGGGTTTTGGTTTCCATGGCAACAAGCAGGCAGCAGCAAAAGGGAAGCAGCTTCCTGAGCTTCCTCCCCCTCCCATAAATACTTCTGGAGGCCAGTCTCTCCACAGCTGCACCTGAGGGCCAGGGAGATGCCTACCAGAGACCACAGCAACACCTGTTAGGTGGGTGCAACTTCCTGGCCTGTGCACAGTGGGAACATGACCCTGGACTATCCAGCTGAAGGAAACTCAGAAAAACTGCTTATGACAGTGAGGGGGTAGGCCCGTGCCTGTGGAAAGTAAGGCTCGGTTACCTTTTATCCACTAAATAGAATTTATGGCATTGACCCTGGGCTTTCCAAGGTCTGTGATCATTGAGGCGGTTGCCCCCTGCTGTCCACTATGGGAACTGCAGCCACCTTTGGGCTTTTCGGTCAGGCTGGGAGGAGAGCCCAGTTCATGCTAAGGTCCCAACTTGGTGTCCACCAAGTCCCATGTCTTCCAGAGCTGGGCCCAGTGCAGCCCACCTCTATTTCCAGTTCTTGGCAGTTCCAGTCCAGTGCTGGCGATGACAGGCGTGGGCCACGTGCTAGTTTTCCATAACATGTTGGATCAAACACTGACTTTTTCTCCTGGCTACTCTGGTCAGCACGAGTTTTCTGAGTTTCTCTGTCTCCACCTGGCTGCTGGTACCTATAACACAGTGTCTCCCCACAGCCTGCTCATCCCCTATAGATTCCAACCTCTGTCTGACTCAGAACTGGCCTCGATTGTAAATAATGTCCAACCTCTATGGACCACAGGCAGAGTATACATCTGCAGGTATGATGCCCCAGCCCTTAATCCCAGCACTCAGGAGGCAGAGGCAGGTGGATCTCTGAGTTCCAGGGCAGCCTGGTCTACAGAATAAGCAAAAAATGAGAGAAGTGGGGAAGATATATCCGTCCAGATTCAATATAGTTTTGTTGTTTGTTTGTTTGGGGGTTTTGTTTGTTGTTATTGTTTGTTGTTTTATTTTTTGGTTTTTCGAGACAGGGTTTCTCTGTGTAGTTTTGGTGCCTGTCCTGGATCTCACTCTGTAGACCAGGCTGGCCTCGAACTCACAGAGATCCGCCTGGCTCTGCTCCCAAGTGCTGGGATTACAAGCGTGCACCACCACCGCTGGCGTGTTGCAGGACTCTGTGGCCTCCTTCTGCCATGTGGTTTCTGGGGTCAAAATCAGGCCGTCGTGTTTGGCAGCAAGCACTTTTACCCTCTCACCAGGTCAGACATATTTTTTAAATTTGAGACAGAATCTTGCTATGTAGCCCAGGCTAGCCTGCTCAACGTAATCCTGCCTCACCCCTCGCCCCATGCTGGGAAGAGGGTGTGCACAGCCATGGCAGGCCACACACAATTTAAAGAGCATTTTCAGAATCTAAAGTTGTCAGCCGGGCGGCGGTGGTGCATGCCTGTAATCCCAGCACTTGGGAGGCAGAGGCAGGCGGATCTCTGTGAGTTCGAGGCCAGCCTGGTCTACCGAGTGAGATCCAGGAGAGGCACAAAGCTACACAGAGAAACCCTGTCTCGAAAAAACAAAAAATAAAATAAATAAAATAACATGAAAAAAGTCAAGCTAGAGTGTCCCCAGTTTAGAAGGTGTGATTAAATAAATGCTCTGACAACAAAAACCAAACTCCAAAGAAAACAGAAATGCTTGGTCAAAGCACCCGAAACAAGGAACGGTGTACTGCAGGTGGAACGTCACCTCCTTGATGAAACCTCCCCAGACTGACACATGTACCTTAACCTTATTTCAACTGTGTTCCAGATTTCAAAAGGTATACAGGATATGCCAGGTGTGAATGCACTCCGTAATCCCACACTCGAGAAGCAGGGCAGGTGGATCTCTGAGTTTGAGGCCAGCCTGGTCTACAGAGCGAGTTCTAGGAAAGCCAGGGCTACACAGAGAAACCCTGTCTCAAAAATATATATCTAAAGTTGTTTGAATCTGACTGTATTTGATGGAGCCAAGAGGCCAATGGCTGGTGCCTTTGTCCCTCAGCACTGGGGTCTGTCTGTACATGGAGAGAAAAGGACACCAGGGCCCTGTGAGCACAGAGGACACAAGGAAACAGTGGATGAATCAGAGGCTAGCTGGAGCTACACAGTGAGATCCAGGACTGAGGCCCTAAGTTTCATCCCCAGGTTCCATGTGGTAGGAGAGACTGCATTCTCCCAAGTTGTCCTCTGACTGAGGCGTGCGCGCACACACACACACACCCCTTAAAGGCAATGTAAGGAAGAAATTTAGAGGGCCGGGGATGCACTCAGCAAGTAAAGTGAGGCGTCTGGAGTATGACTGTGGGTGTGTGTGGGACCCACCTGCTATCCGAGCCTCCAAAGGCAGAGACTGGATGCTGAACCCAGCTATATCTCTGAGCTCTGAGTTTGACTAAGAGAGCCTGCGGCAACAACTCAGGCAGAAGAGCGACAGGCAGAGTGCCGACGGCAACCTCAGGCCTTACATGCAGGCACGCACATGTGCTCAGAGGTGCAGTTAAAAAAAATGCATATTCCGGGGCAGCAGAGATGGCCGAGTGGTTAGAGCATGGGCTGCTTTTGCAGAGAATGGAGCTTGGCCTTAGCACCCACATGGTTGCTCAACCAACCATCTGTAACCCCAGTTCCAGGGATCTGACGCCTTCTTTTGACCTGTGAGGGTACCTGCACCCACACCCACACTAATAAAAAAATATGTATTTTAAAAATACATAATGTGTTGGAGAAGTGGTTCAGTGGCGATCCAAGTGTTTGCAGAGGAGTCATCCGCGGCACCATGAGAACAAGTCAGTGTTGAAGCTGTCCAGCCAGATCCACCAATTGCACATTGGTTTAACCTCCCATGGGCCTCCCCACTTCCCTCTGGGATCCTTTCTTCTCTCCACCCCCCCCCTACCCCCCACCCCCGTCTCCCTTTTTGGTTTGGTCCTATATCCTGGAGGCCATTACCCACTTGTAAAGCTTTTCATCCCTGGCATCCGGATCAATAAAACTACATCATGAGCAAAGCTATTCTGTTCTTGGCTTGGCCACCCTGGGGGCTGTGCTACCATTTTCTCTACTTTCTGAAAGTTTAAAAACAATATATATAGTTTTCCATTAAACACACCGCGACGGGCCCTGCGGGAAGAGGCCTGGCAAACCCCTAACCGGCTCTTGGTGGCTGGGGCAGGTGGCTCAGCCCCAGCTCCGCCTGAGAGGTGGCGGTCAGGCTCTCAGAGGTGGTTTACGGCTAATCACACCCAGTGGGAAGCGCCTGGCAGGAGCCCAGAACGTGCCCACGTGCGGCAGGCGGATGTCCAAAGCTGAGGAGGGGACAGAGGGGGCAGGGACGGACTCACGAGGGACAGACAGACGCAGGATGCAGACAGTGGCGGGGCACCCCCATGCACAGCCCCCACTGGGTCTCCTCGGAGCTGACCCCCTGGAGGCTTGAGGGAGGGCAGAGAAACAGGGTGAAAATAAAGAACAGCAACCAGGGAGACGGCTGGACACAGATGCTGCTGCCAAGCCTCAAGACCTGAGTTCGATCCCCGGAGCCCACGGGGTGGGAGGCGCGCACGTGCCCACACACAGTAACACAACTGGAAGCGGCGCTTATTTTTCCCACTCTGGGCGTGTGCCCGCGTGCCACAGCACGTGGATGGATGTCGCTGGACGACCCTCGGGAGTCCCTTCTCGCCTTCCATCACGTGGGTGACTTGACGTCAGCCCGCGCGACGTGAGATCCGATCTCAAACAGTTCCTGAAAGAGACCCGGCGCCCTCTGCTGGCACACGTGCCTCGTCAAAAAGGAGAAAATATTACCTAACATGAGAATCGGGGCTGCTTAACGTGTCGCCCCGGGAGAGTGGGGTCTCCTTCGCGGCCTCAGTCGCCCAGCGGGGCCAGATCCGGCGCTCACACCCGGCCGCGCCCCCTGCTGGTCAGCGGCTTCTCACACAAAGCTTTCCTCCCGGCCCTAGAGCCAACGTCGCTCCGGATTGGCTCCGCGTCACCTTCGGTGCCCGCTGGGAAATGTAGTCGGCAGAGAGGAAGGAGGGTCGCTCATTTCCTGCCTGCGCGAACACGAACACCGGAAGTACGTCCCGACACTGGCCAGGATGGTACGCAGCCGTATGCCGCCTACTCATTTACGTTTCGCCGCGGGTGGCTCAAGCCCCTCTGGGAAATGTAGTCCCTTTGGGGCTGACGTGCACGTTTTCCGGTGCTCTCTACCGCACTGACTGTAACAGGACGTACGTCATCACCTGGCCGACCCGCCCAGAGCCCCTCAAAGCACGGCGTGTAACTTTACGTGATGGGAACTGTAGTCTTTCAGCGGCTACATCCGGCTGCGCTGCGCCTCGACCCTCGCGCTCTGAGCTGGAGCGCGGCCTTCTGGGGACCCTCCTTTCAGGGCAGCAGTGCGTACCTCTATTCCCCAGTGTCGCACACGCTAATGCCCACTTAGGCTTGCATGACAGGATTTCCACCTCCATGCTCCGTAACCGGAAACACAACTCCCACCAAGCCCTGGTTCGCCGGGGCCGCGGAAACGGAGCCTTTACGGCTGGGAGTGCGCCTGCGCTTCCTGTCGGCGTAATGAAAGCAACAGGAAGTATGTAACAGATTTTCCGGGTTCCAGGACTGCTTTGCCACCTCCACGCTTCTTGCTGACGATTCTGGGAAACGTCATTTCTAGGGAGGAGCGCGCTTGCCCTGTGTAAAATCTCCGCCGGTGACAGTAGCCGGAAATACGTCATCAAATTTCCCAGGGTCACACACAACCTTATAGCCTTCCCTGACAGAAACTGGAAATTGAGAGGCTTTCTGAAAAAATGTCCTTTGGGGAACGGAAGCGAGAAAGTGCTTCCTGCAGTCCGCCTTATACGCATGACAGGAAATCCGTCATCAAATTTCCCAGGGTCGCACTGACCATTGGCCTTGCTTGTTGTTCTTCCGTCGGTACTTTACCCACAGTTCCCAGCGGCTCCCCCTATGCCTTTCGGGAAATGTAGTCTTTTCTCCTAGCTGCGCTAATAACGGTATCGTCTAGCGGGTGCTCGCTCACAGGACTCCATTTCCCAGGATGCCTGCGCAGAGTCCCTCCGCGCCCCGTCGCGGAGGCCATTTTGTTCCGCCGGTGGCCGCTAAGATGGCGGCGGGGGAGAAGGTGAAGGTTGTTTCTGGCGATAGGCGGCCGGGGTAGGGCCGGCAGCGAGGCGTCCAGCATGGATCTGCACACAGCCGTGTACAATGCGGCGCACGACGGCAAGCTGCAGCTGCTGCAGAAGCTGCTGGCCGGGCGCGGGCGGGAGGAGCTGGACGAGCTCCTGGGTGAGGTGGCAGGTGGCGGCACGCCGCTGCTGATCGCTGCGCGCCGCGGACACCTGGACGTGGTGGAGTACCTGGTGGACCACTGCGGCGCCAGCGTGGAGGCGGGCGGCTCCGTGCACTTCGACGGCGAGACCATCGAGGGCGCGCCGCCGCTCTGGGCCGCGTCGGCGGCGGGCCACCTGGCCGTGGTGCGTAGCCTGCTGCGCCGAGGCGCCTCGGTCAACCGCACCACGCGCACCAACTCCACGCCGCTGCGCGCCGCCTGCTTCGACGGCCACCTGGATGTGGTGCGCTACCTGGTGGGCGAGCACAAAGCTGACCTGGAGGTCGCCAACCGCCACGGCCACACGTGCCTCATGATCTCCTGCTACAAGGGCCACCGCGAGATCGCACGGTACCTGCTGGAGCGCGGTGCGCAGGTGAACCGGCGCAGCGCCAAGGGCAACACGGCCCTGCACGACTGTGCCGAGTCCGGCAGCCTGGAGATCCTGCAGCTGCTGCTGGGCTGTCACGCTCGCATGGAGCGCGACGGCTATGGCATGACCCCGTTGCTGGCCGCCAGTGTCACCGGACACACCAACATCGTGGAGTACCTCATCCAGGAGCAGCCGGGCCACGGGCAGTTCTCAGGGACGGAGCTGCCCGAGGAAGGCTCCCTCCAGGGCGCACGCAGCGGCTGCTCCGCCGCGGAGGAAGCAGAGCCTTACGAGAGCTGCTGCCCCACCAGCCGGGAAGCCGCTGTGGAGGCCTTGGAGCTTCTGGGGGCCACCTATGTGGATAAGAAAAGGGATCTGCTCGGAGCCCTGAAGCACTGGAGAAGGGCGATGGAACTCCGCCACCAGGGTGGGGACTACCTCCCCAAGCCCGAGCCCCAGCAGCTGGTTCTGGCCTACGACTATTCCAGGGAGGTGACCACGCCCCAAGAGCTGGAGGCCCTCATCACAGATCCTGATGAGATGCGGATGCAGGCCCTGCTAATACGGGAGAGGATCCTGGGCCCCTCACACCCCGACACTTCATACTACATAAGGTACCGGGGTGCTGTCTATGCGGACTCTGGAAATTTCGAGCGCTGTATCCGTCTGTGGAAATATGCCTTGGACATGCAGCAGAGCAACTTGGAGCCCCTGAGCCCCATGACCGCCAGCAGCTTCCTGTCATTTGCGGAGCTCTTCTCCTATGTGCTGCAGGACCGCTCAGCCAAGGGCAACCTGGGCATGCAGCTCGGTTTCCCCGACCTCATGGGCGTGCTCAGCAAAGGGGTTCGGGAAGTGGAGCGGGCTCTGCAGCTGCCCAAGGAGCCGGGCGACTCGGCGCAGTTCACCAAAGCCATTGCCATCATCCTCCACCTGCTTTATCTGCTGGAGAAGGTGGAGTGCACACCTAGCCAGGAACACCTCAAACATCAGACAGTCTACCGCCTGCTCAAGTGTGCCCCGCGCGGCAAGAACGGCTTCACCCCATTGCACATGGCGGTGGACAAGGAGACCACCAACGTGGGTCGCTACCGAGTGGGTGTCTTCCCCTCGCTGCACGTGGTAAAGGTGCTGCTGGACTGCGGGGCCGACCCCGACAGCCGGGACTTTGACAACAACACCCCGCTGCACATCGCCGCCCAAAACAACTGCCCAGCAATCATGGATGCGCTCATCGAAGCTGGGGCCCACATGGATGCCACCAATGCCTTCAAGAAGACGGCCTATGAGCTGCTAGACGCAAAGCTGCTGGCCAAGAGCACCGTCCAGCCCTTCAACTATGTGACGCTGCAGTGCCTGGCCGCCCGCGCCCTGGACAGGAACAAGGTCCCTTATAAGGGCTTCATCCCAGAGGAGCTAGAGACCTTCATCCAGCTGCACTGAGCCTGACCCAGCCACCTGCGTGCACTGTGGCCTTCTCCAAGTGGAAGCATCCCGTCCCCTTGGCCTGCTGGCAGTGGGGGGCAGTGGAGTGAACCCAGCTGTTGGTTCTAGAAGCCTTCAGGGTCACGTGGTAGGAAGACAGTCTTTCTCTGTGGCAAAAGGGTGCCCGGACCTCCCCAGTGGCATCAGTCTGGGTCTGGAGACCTCTGCCCTGTCACCCAACACTGTCAAGATGGGTGAGAAGTCGTGGGTTCCTTCCTGCGGTGGGGCACGCGGCACCTGCCACCTAGATGTTTGCGGTTGGTTTGTTGTTTACTAAGCAGTGGGCGACAGCCTGGAGCCCACACTCTGAGGTTTCCCTCTTTTTTCCTTGGTTTCTGCTTGTTGGACTCACTAATGACTTAGTTTCAAGATGCCAGGACTTGGCTGTGGCCACACTGAGAGCAGCATGAGCTGTGAGTGCAGATCCATGACTGACGTCCTGGGATGCCTCCTCACTCCCATGCCGGTTAGAATCAGGACTGTCCCCAAGAAAGGCCAGAGCAAGTGACAGGAACAGCCAGGCAGACGCCAGTGCCTCTAACAGGGTTCCCAACTTCAGGCTGCAGCTGTGATGGCTGGCAGGCGCCACAGCCATCAGGTCCATCCCCATGCCACACTTGTCCTGTCTCACCTCGGAGGACCTGAGCCCAGGTCTTCGTGAGGAGTCCATCGTCTCCCCGATAACTGCCAGGAGTGGGCTTCTTGGGGAAGGTGGGGGCTGCTGGGGCCCTTGAGTGCAGCCCCGGCACCACAGACTACCTGAACAGCACCAACCTGTGACTCCACCAGCTTTTGTCCCTGTCACTTATGGCGAGTGCAGTTAAACTTGGGTCACACCAAGGCACGAGGTGCTCACCCCCGGGCTGTGAAGGGAGAGAGCCGCGTCGAGAGGCCAGCCCTCACTTGGCCGTGAAGCCGCATAGGCTGTCCCGCGAGGACATGGGTGTGCGATTGCAGTGTTAAGTAGGTTGTTCTCTGTACAAAACAGGCCTCACTGCCCTGTCCTGCCGAAGCTCAGGGCAGACACAGACCCCTGTGAGTCTGGGCACTGATATTTATGGATTAAAGTGCAGATACGTGAAGAACTGCCTAGCTTTTATTTCATGTGGGTAGCTTGCAGGTGGGGAACCAGGTGAGTGCCTGTCAAGCAGGCTGGCACACCTGCCACCTCAACACTTTCAGGCTGAGGCAACAAGGTCACAAGTCGGAGACCATCCTAGAGTAAAGCGAGTTCAAGCATAGCCTGGGGTAATAGTAGACAGTATTTCAACACCCCCCCCCCCTTCTCAAAACCATCTCCTGTGAGGTACGGTGCTAGTATCTAGTGAACCCCACTGCACCCCAAGTGCTAAGATGTACTGCCTACTTCACGGCGGCTGCCTTCTCTGGTAGCTGTCTCCCCTCAGGTGTCTGTGAACAAGTTCAGAGAGGTAAAGACCGCCAAGGGTGGGCCTAGGGACAGGGACCACCATCTCAACAGTTGACATGCCCAGATCCATTCCCCTGCCTCAGCACCCTGATTATCTGTCTCATGGGGCCTGGCTCTGCTGGACATTGTCTGGATCCAGTGTTTATCCAGCTGCTCCCAGTGGCTCCCTCCAGCTGGGTTCCAGGTGGATCCTTGGTGGGAACAGCAGGATCAGACAGATTTCCTGCAAGATCCCCACAGGGTCCACCCAGCCTCAACACTATGGTGCCTGAAGCTGGACAGGCCTGTGTCACTTGTACACCCTTCAGCCAATCACAATAGCCTGTGAGTCGGCTGCAGTGATTGGTTAAGAGAGCCCTGGAGACCCTGTGGTTATAAGGCTGGGGTTGTGGGGAGGAGCTAAGAAAGCCTAAGGCAGGGTGTGGGGGCACAGGCCTTTAACCCTGACACTGAGAAGACTTCCAGGACAGCCGGGGATCCTAGAGAGACCCCCCCACAAAAGTGAGAAAGACTGATGCAGAGGGAGAGGGCTCTGTGGGTGTGTGCCGCCTGTGAGACTCCAGCTCAACCCCTCAGAACACACTGCTGTTGGTGGGTGGGCAGATAGACTGGGAACAAGGAAGGGGAACACCAACCCCAGCATGGGGGTGTCAGTCACAGGTGGGAGACACACCCCACTCAATGCCACACCCCCTCCCCCTCTGGCTGGCATCACAACAGACAGACTGGTGCTTGCGGTTGTCCAGAGTGTTCTCCGGTGTCCGTTCATATGGATGAGGGCAGCGGTACAGCCTGTCCCCTGTGGCTGCACTAGCGCCTGCTATTTCTAGGTAGGGCATCACACCCCAGGTTAAACATAGCTCGGTGCAGGGCCACATCACTGGGCACTCAGCCAGCTGCACAGAGGGCCCGAGAGAATGGCAGGAGGATTGATGAGCACAGCAGGTGTGGGTCAGAGGGGACCCCAGTGCAGGGGCTCTCCACTCTCAGCCCTCACAACCTGTTTAAAGCCTTTCCCACGCCTTCAATCCCAGAACTTGGGAGGCAGGACAGCCAGGGCTACAGTAAGAACTTTTCTTGGGAACAGAAATAACAACCACGAAGTGAACTTGATGGAGCTTGACCTGCAGAAGACTTCCTAGATCACCTCTCGAGTCTCACAGCACTGCCTTCCAGGCTCTTTCCTTCTTAGCCAGCTGCTTGGCTTGCTTTTTAAATCGTGTGTGTCTTGGGGGGCATGCATGTGAGTGCAGTGTCTGCAGAGGCCTGACATGTGGGTCCACCTGGAGATGGAGCTTTTAATGTTTAAATGCTTTTAGCTTTTTTGGTCAGGGTCTCACTCATGTAGCCCAGGCTGGTCTTGAACTCCTGATCATCCTGCCTTGTCTAGAGTGCTGGGGTGACAGGCATGTGCCATCATGCTCAGTTTGCAAAACTGTTTTCACATCTACACTTCAGTGGTGTTTAGAGTATCCTCAGGGGTGCACAACCATGGCCATTTACAGAAGTGGATTTTCAAGCCTGCGGCACGGTCAGCAATAAGCATTTGTGGATGTTGCCTGGGATTCACCCCCCAGCACTGAGAGAAATACTTTTTGAAAACTGTAAAGTTTACTTAAAGAAGAACAAGGGCTCAGGCTAGAGATGGCTCAGAAATTAAGAACACTGACTGCTCTCTCAGAGGGCCTGAGTTCAATTCCCAGCGACCGCATGGTGGCTCACAATCTCCTATAATGAAATCTGGTACCCTTTTCTGGCATGCAGGCAGAACACTGTATGCATAATAAATAAGTAAATTTTTTTTCTTGGTTTTTCGAGACAGGGTTTCTCTGTGTAGCTTTGTGCCTTTTCTGGACCTCACTTTGTAGCCCAGGCTGGCCTCGAACTCACAGAGATCTGCCTGGCTCTGCCTCCCCAGTGCTGCATGGCATAAGTAAATCTTTTTAAGGAGAAGAAGGAGGAGGGCTTAGTAGTGGGAGATGGTGTGGGATGAATGAGGCTGGATCAGCAGCAGCCAGAAAGACGGTACCTGCAAAATCAGAGTTCAGGGTTGGAGTGTCAAAGCTGCGGACAGCAGCCACAGGACTAGCCTGATTGGGGGCATTGACCAGCCAGTATCTAGTGAGGGGCTAAGCCCCTGGGGTAGGAGTGGTGAGCCTAAGTCTTGGGGGGGGGGAGGGGGAGAGAGATTCTTCTCACTTCCCTGAGAGTCTGGCCAGATCCCAAGGCTGCTTAAAGGCCTGGGCCACAGGACAGGCTAAAAATAAAAGCCCATTCTGGCATCGGGCAGGACACTGACCTAGGCAAGAGACTGCCCTCTTTGGGTGCCCATATCAAGGTAGAAAGTATTCAATCTCACCCTGCAATCTTGGAGACTGATGCCACCCTCTGTGCCTCAGTTTCCCTGCCTGCAAGATTGGAAAGGAGCATTGCACCCCTCTGGGAAGAGTATCTAGATGGCCACTATTGCTGTCTTTGTCCCAGGGCTGAAATAATCAGCAGTCATGAGCTCAGGCTGCTGCCCTGAAAGGTCTGTTCATGGCAGTGCCACCTTGGCACGTCCCACCATCTCCCACACCCCTTAACGTGTCGTAGCAATCACGTTGCCCAGGCTGAACTCAGACTAGATACAGGGCTGTAGATGACTTTGATCCACTGGGGATGGACACACCGGCTGCCCTGGGCCCCTCAGAGGCTCCACACTCTCTTCCCTGGCCTGTGCCCTGCATCCCCAGGAGAAGTCACGACCTCCAGTTCCTACTGTGCCCTCAGCATCTTCTCCACTGGCGAGTGGAACTTGGACCTCACAAAGGTGGAAGCAGGAACCACAGATGCTTAACTCACACTTCAAAGTCCCACGAGTGGGTGGTAGACAAACAAGACCCACCAGCCAGCAAGAAGGGAACGAACAGGGAGGGAGCTGAAGGTCAACTGAAAGGTCAAACGTTTACTGAGTACCAGAGGATGGGATAGTGTGGGTTGTGAATGACAGTCGGTCGTTTATCCCAAATAGCTGTGCACAGTAGTGGGAACATGAGGAAGATTAGGTGGGGTAGAAGGGCATGTTGGTTTTGGGTTTTTGTTGTTGTTTGTTTTGGAAACGGTCTCACTATGTAGCCCAGGCTAGCCTGGCATAAGTTTTACTTTTTAACTTGAAGCGCTCGGTGGCCAGCATGAGCTCCTGGCCTGGGTTAAGTGACAGTAGTCTGAAGTGAGTTTAGGGCTGGGGCCTACGTCAGCAGTCCAGCATTCATCTGCCTTGTGCAAGAGCCCTGGGTTTGATCCCCAGTGCCAGAAATCATGTGTGTGTGTGTGTGTGTGTGTGTGTGTGTCCTCCTGCCTCTGCCTCTCCAGCGCTGGGGTCGTAGGTGCAGGCCAGTTGTTTAATACATGTTCTAGGATCAAACTCAAGTCCTCTTGTGCCCCAAGCACTTTATCCACGGAGCCATCTCTTCAGCCCTGATGAATTTCCTCTTGTGGGTGTTTTGCTTACATATATGCCTTTGCACCACATGCATGCCTGTTGCCTACCCAGAAGAGGGGGTTGGATCCCCTGGAACTGAACACAGGTCTTCTGCAAGAGCAGCCATGCTCTGACCACAGAGCCACCCCTCCAACCCCAAGAACTTGGATTTGAGCAAAATTCTGTGGACATTAAAAGGGAGCCATGGAGGAATCTAGGGGGAGAGCTTACCATCCAGAGTCACAAAGGTCCTCATTTAGAGGGCAGTGCTGGAGAGTGAAGAGGATGAGGAGGGATGCATCACCTGCACAAGGTCACAGCAACCTTCAGTGGGTGCAATCCCTGCAGTGGTGGGCTGGACGGGGTGGTGGTGAGCATCACCCAGGACTGCATCTAAGTCCTTTCTGGAGCAGAACCTGTGGGAACCCACTGTGCCCCTCTTGGGCTGTCATCACCTTCCAGAAAGTTCTACCTGGTATGGGCAGAAGCCAGGAGGGCCTTAGCAGGTGGCACAACTTCCTCCTTTCAGTTCCCTCAGGAGGGCCACAAGGCTGGTTGGAGCCAGGTTCTGATAACCATGGACTCAGCCCAGCAGTGTGCTCCAGGCCCAGGAAGGGGAGTTGCCAGATGCTTCTAGAACAAGCTGCAAACAAGCAGACGTCTGTTCCTGCTCCCAGCCATCTGCAAACAGGAGACCCCTCTGCTGCCTGTGTGGGGTACACATCCAAAGCCTCACCACCTGAGTTTGAGCCCCAGGACCCAACGGAAGGAGAGGACTGACCCCTGTAAATTGTCCTCTGACCTCCACGCACATGCTCACACAAAAGAAATGTAAAAACACCAGTCACGCATACGGTGTGTGACTGTTGCAAGACATAACTCTCTTCTTGGCTTGGAGAGAACATTTGTTAAACAAACAAAAATCCCTTAAGAACGTCCAGCATGCATCCCTGGAAGCAGGGGCAGGTAGATCTCTGTGAGTTTGAGGACAGCTTGGTCTATAGGACAATCAGGGCTGTGAGCAGAGCTGGCTTCTGAATTCCCAGCTGGTTAGGGACACACCCTGCTGAGGCTGCCACCAGGGGATATCAGACCATCAGTCTGAGAATGTCCAGCCATGGTTCCAGTCCCTCAGACTTCCTTCTTCCAGAAACTTCCTTTAATGGAGCTGCCCACCAGCTCTTGCCCCCTTATAACCCTAAGGCTGTCTGTCCAATGGCTGAGTAAATGCATACACATGGCCTTGCTGTGCCCCAGCGCCTAACATAGGTACTAAATGACTCGTTAAAAGAATTCAGGTTAGGGATTTAGCTCAGTGGTAGAGCACTTGCCTAGCTAGCGCAAGGCCCTGGGTTCAGTCCTCAGCTCCAAAAAAAAAAAAAAAAAAAAAAAAAAGAATTCATGTAGGGTTGGAGCTGTGGCTCAGGGGTAGAACACATAAATTAAAAAAAGGAACTTAAAAAAATAACATTTTCTGACTTGAGACAGGGTCTCCCAAAGCCCAGGCTGGCCTCAAACTTAAGTAGCCAAGGTTGGCCTTCAGTTCTTGATCTTTTTTCAGCCTCCCAAGTCCCAGGATGGTTAAATGACATTTCTTGATTGATTGCGGGTGTGTGAATGTGCACCTGTGTGAAGGTCAGCTTGCAGGAGTCGCTTCTCCCCTCCCGCCATGTGGGGCCTGGCGAGGGAACTCAGCATGAGGCTCCGCCACAAGTGCCTTTAGCAGCTGAGCCGTCCTTCTGCCCTCAAGTCCAGTGGAAAGGAACCCCAGGCTACACTCTTTCTGCCCTTCTCTACCCTGTCCTCCCTGCACCCTTTCCGTGCCTCCTCCCACTGCACCGCTAACACGCTGGGCTCTGTCCTACCCCAGGGCCTTTGCTTGGACTGTGTTGCCCACATGCACCCTGGGACAGGCTGTCAGCTCCCTACTTATTCCAAGTCCCTTCAAGCTTTCCCAAGTCCCCTTGCTTGCTTTACTGATGCCTCCTTTTACACTTCTCCACCCTGGAACCCCATAGTCAAGAGCCCAGCACCTTTCCAGC
This sequence comes from Onychomys torridus, assembly GCF_903995425.1. NCBI lineage: Eukaryota > Metazoa > Chordata > Mammalia > Rodentia > Cricetidae > Onychomys > Onychomys torridus. The sequence goes on from NC_050463.1 coordinate 5,351,113, forward strand.
CACCCCTCAACCCAGCAACTGGACAATCCCACACACCATAGATCAGAGGACTTCATTTACATACCCCGCCCCCCAGGATCTCAGAACTATGATGCTGGGGTTTCACTTCAGCCCTGACTAGGTCTGATTCAGACTAAAATAGCAAGGGGAGTGACTCATCCCCTCCTGCGGGGGGAGAGTTGGCTGTAGGATGAGCCCACAGTTGCTGGTCCTTGGAAGTCTGGAGTCTTATATTAAGCTCCCCTAAATTCTAACTAGAGTGATGTTGAGGGCTGGAATTCAGTTTTCATCATCTGTAAAGTGAATCCACATTTCACAGAGGCTTGTTTGGAGGGTTGAGATATCTGGGCACATTAAAATCTCTTTTGGATTTCAAGACAGGGTTTCTCCATGTAGCCCTAGCTGTCCTGGAGCTCGATGTGTACACAAGGCTGGCCTTGAACTCAGAGATCCACCTGCCTCTACCTCCCAAGTGCTGGGATTACAGGCACGCACCACCAACCCTTGTCTCATCCAGGGCTATGTAAAGAGACCTTGTCTATAACTAAACCCAAATAAGTACAAGACTGGAAGGGTTGGGGATTTAGCTCAGTGGTAGAGCGCTTGCCTAGCAAGCACAAGGCCCTGGGTTCGATCCTCAGCTGAAAAAAAAAAAAAAGAATGGGGAGGGGACAGTATAAATAAATAGAATAAGAAAATGAATGCATAGGGGCTGGAGCTATGGCTGTATGGTTAAGAGCACTGGTCCAGAGTCCTGAGTCCAGTTCCAGCACCCACAACAACGTATCTATGTATAATGAGTGGGTCCCAACCTTCCTAATGTTGTGACCCTTTCGAACTCACTGACACCCACCTGCCTCTGCCTCCCAAGTGCTGGGATTAAAGGTGTGTGCCACCACCACGCCTGCCTCATGTGGTGACCCTCAACCATAGAAATACTTTCATTATAACCCAAGGCCCTCTGTTGGTGTGCATACATGCATAAAAACAACCATATACATAAAATACATAAATACATTTAAAAACTTTTTAAATAAAAGAGCACGTACTGCTTTTGCAGAGGATCCCGGTTCGGTTCCCAGCACCCACATCAAGGGACTCCAGCTGACTGTAACTCCAGCTCCAGGGGAACTGACACTCTCTGTGCTTACAAAGTGCACATAATTTCACATAGCCTCACATGCATACCCATAAATAAAAATAATACATCTGAAAAAAATTAAACCAATAATAAGTGAGATGAAACGGCAGAGGGTTGGAGATGCAAAGTCACACAGCCTTGGCTGAATCTCATCACACGCTCACACTCCAAAGAAAACCTCACTGTAGCAAAATCTGCCAAAATAAATGTTTTGTTTAAAAAAAAAAAACCAACCAGAAAACCTTTTTAACGTATGAGGGTGGGTTTGACGCGACTATCCTGGGGAGCCACAGGGAGGAGGACCGGCTCAAACAGGTTTTCCTCTGACCTCCACACATGCCTGACACACATGCACTACATAAATAAATGCATAAAAACAATCAAAACCGCCAGAAACTCCCAGTGTCTTTTTTTTTTTCTCTTCTTTTCTGACATTACAAGACTTCCTGAGCTATGGCTGCCCAAAAAAAACTACATTTCCCAAAGTCCCTTGCAGCAGAAGGTCACGTGGCCCGGGCTGACCAATGGAATGCGAATGCACCCACAACGTCCGGTTTCTGCTCCTCAAGGAGCCGAATGGCTGGTGCACGTCTTTTCCGATTCCTGGCGTAGCGGAGTCACTTGCTTGTTGCCTGAGGGCGGTGGTGGTTGGGGGACGCAGGCTTGTGGCTCAGCCGTCAATAACTAGTATAATGACAGGACCCTCTCCAGTGCCCCAGCACCACATCCTCCCCAGAGACACCACGTGCCACAGTGAACGGCCACGTGGCTCAGGGAGCACCTCGGAAAGCTGAGGCCCCATCGTCTTCTGTCCCCCTGGAGGGTGCAGGGTGGGGTCCCACAGAATCCTGTCCAATAGGGTTCTGGATGTTTCCCAGGCCCTGAGTTTCCAGGCGAGGTCTTCCCGGCCTCTAGAGTCCCAAGCTGGGTCCAGTTCGTGGCCACTGTGAGGGCCCAGGCGAGGTTCCCTTCCCCCGCTGTCACTTTAGGGACCCAGGTGAAGTCCAACCTGGCCACTCCGGCAGGCTAGGTTGGGCTCAGCCCGGTCACTTTAGGAATCCAGGTGGGCTCCAACGTGATCACTCTGGAGGCTCAAGTCGGGGTCCCTCCTGCTCACTCGCAGGGCCCACGCAGGGTTCCTCCAGACACCCAGTCTTGTCATCCGTCGACTGGGCCCCTGTCTGGCCCCACATGTGGTTGTTGACCCCCAGCTGAACCATCTGGGCATGGTGAATAATGAGAGATCCTGGAGTCTGGGGGGCTGCGGTGGAGGCAGATGGGCAGGGTGGGGACTGCGGGAAAGACGGAGGCTGCGGGAAAGACGGAGGCTGCGGGAAAGACGGAGGCTGCGGGAAAGACGGAGGCTGCGGGAAAGACGGAGAGTGCGGGAAAGATGGAGGCTGCGGGAAAGATGGAGGCTGCGGGAAAGATGGAGGCTGCGGGAAACAGGAGGAAACTGGGGTACCACCCTGCTGAGGATGTGAAGGTGTTGGCTGTGGCCATCCCAGCCAACCGGGGAAGAATGGAGGGGTCCCCACTGACAAGTCCTTCCCGAAGGCCCTCCGCAGGCTGTCCATCTGCGCTTGCCAGGCGCTGCAGCTTTGGAAGTAGGCTGAGTAGGCAGCAGACACGGCAGCCACCCTTTGCCGCTCAGCCTCTAGCTGTGTGCTCTGCTCCTTGAGGGCTCTGGCCTCCTGCTTTTTCTCCCAGCGTATCCGGC